>NW_018408707.1:657020-836882 GCF_002113885.1 Mizuhopecten yessoensis
GAGAGAGAGAGAGAGAGAGAGAGAGAGAGAGAGAGAGAGAGAGAGAGGGGTATACTTATCCCTTATATATAGGCTAACGTGATAAGACAAAATGTGTAAAATATGTATGTGTTTGATATCTGTCTTTTCTATAGTTCTCCCCAGCACAATCTGTTTATTAACATAAATGTTTTATAATATCTTTGTCAAAGGGATGAACATATCGATATTTCCAGTTTGCAGGTTTGCGCACAAACGCATGAGTAACATTCTTGTAGAGCATAATAGCCCTTCAAACCGAATTTCATCAATACAAGTAAGAGTGTTATTGGATTATGGCTACTTCAAATTTCCCCTGAAGTCGGAGTAACTTATTGAATAGCGTACGATCTAGATCACGGAACGGGGAACAAATACACACGGACGTCAGCCTAGCTATACAAATAATCGTGTCAATCAACGGTTTAATATCTACGAAGCCAGTTAGTGCCACATGAAGTGAAAAAATATATGTCGTAATTACGACTTAGTATGTCGTAATTACGAGATAATTAAGTCGTAATTACGAGATAACTAAGTCGTAATTACGACATGCTAAGTCGTAATTACGACATACTAAGTCGTAATTACGCCATATATTTTTTTACTTCATGTGGCACTAACTGGCTTCCGTAATATATGAATAAATGTTTCAGTCAATTTCTGCAAAGGTATTCTACGTCAATCACATCTTTCGATGCATTAAACAAAATTGTATTCGTTTGAAATTTGAGTTCTGGAAAAAAATAATAAAAAAAAATATAATAAAAAAAAAGTACGAAGGTTGAACTCGAACAAAGGATCTAATCACCATCAATCTTAAAATGTCAAGGGAAGCAACTCTAAGTAAGAAAAAATCCGTCATGTAACTTCATTTTCGATCTAGAAATGAAACCAGTGTTCCTTAAACCCCATACATAGCTCTGTAGTTGAACTTTTCCTTTTCAGTTTTAATTTACCCATTGGTGTCCTTTAACTTCATTTGAGGAAATCGGTTTCCAAATAAGAATCAAGGAAAAGGAACATTCAGCGGATTGATGACATGTGACTTGTCTACTCCACGCATATTTTAATTACACATCACCTGACTTAATTCCGCACATGGCGGACACCTCAAGGACACACTGGTGCCAAAACAAAGCAGCCGATCTGCTTAATTGAATGCGACCGTCGAATTGATTAGGTCTTCGTGAATAGTTGAAAATCGTTGCAAAAACATGTTTCTTAAGATCAAAACCCTACTTCAATATTTTGATATATTAAGATTGCTAGACGAATATTGTAATATTATTAAAGAAATTTCGCAAAAACGGTTAGACCCGTTGAGGGATTAATAAGATATTTCATGAGCACTCAAAACATGAAAGTTCAAATTATGTTAAATCGACTTAAATCACTGTAGAAATACATAAAATGTGCATCAACCTTCAAAAAAAGATAATAAAGATATTTTAGGCCTTAAACTGGTAACGTTTCAATAACAAATTATTATTTCTGCAGAATGAGGATATACTGTGTTTTTGTCAATTACAGAGTAACCTCCCCTTAATTTTGTTTTGGCTATAACTGTAGCACAGTTGAGAAAGGACACTTCTGTTGACTTAGTAGCTCAGTCGGTTGGAGCGATAGTATAACAACCAAAAGTTTTTCACCATCAGAATACTGTCGTCGATTATTTGTATATTGATTTAATTTTTATTTTTTTGCACAAAAATTGCGCAAGATATGCTTTCCTTTTCAGAAACGATTTATCAAAGCTATAGTCATGCCGACAACATCGATTTCCAGTGCATGGATACAAGTTTCTGGCAGCGGTACGGTACTGCTTATTGACAATACTGTCATAACGCAGAAATATATAGATTTTGTCCCGGGGATTTATACGGTCGATTGTGTGTCTACAAACTGATAACCTTCACGAAGGCAGAAGAGTGATTTAGATTGCAGAATTCCAGGTGATGAAGAAATAATAAAATAACTTGTATTCCGCCAGTGGCTAATTCTGGGGACCTAATCATATCAAATAAAATGAAATGTACTTTATTTCCAAATTACGGCCCTTTTGAGCATCACACTCAACAATCATAATTAAAAACAGTTTTACAAAACAAAACAAACAAAATTACCTGTACACTGTATTGTATCGAGAAATGTGTAATGGACAGACATCTGGTCGACACAGAGATTTTACAGAGTACGCACTATGTTGTTAACATGATAAACATTGTTTTGAGGGGGAATAAAAAGGAAAGTTCATATATGAAATGACTCTAGACAACATTTCTCAAACCAGGAAAGACAGTCGCACTTCAAAAAACACCAAGGAGCGATGCAAAATGATGTAAAATACATACCTTCTTGTGCTGTAGTGCAGAGCAGCTGTGCATTCATGACAAAAGAGTGATATACAAAAGAGATGTCGAGAAATATTTTAGCATACATGTAAAGATTATAAGGAGTGCGAAAGAGTGAACACATTGCAGAAGGCACCAAGGGACGATGCAAAAGGTATTAATTATAATATATTACCTCCCTGTGCTGTAATGCGAAGCATTTAATCCTCACACACCCAAAAAATGTAATAAAATCAAACTGACCTATGATTGCAGTATTCTCATTAATCAATAACCAGGTCAATTTGTCAGGTATTTCAAGGTTAAAAAATTATCACAATATTGTGAAAAAACAAATAATTTTTCTCTTCTAATTTAATGGAATGGACATTTGAATCATAAGTGACACTCACCCTCAACTTCTTCTCATGGACAATTGTTACATAACCTTTGATGTCTTGATATACCTCTGTATCTTCCACCTTGTTTGTGTGAAGATGTGCGTACTCGTGATAATTTTTCTTAGGCCAAATGAGAGTAGTGTTATCCAAAATTGGACATAAACATGATATAGGTCCCTAATTTGCCACTATGTTGGGAGTCTCTGTTAATACCAAAAATCATGATAATGTGATTTGACCAACAATTTGCACTTTTAAAAAAATACAAGATATTTATGATCAAACAAAACGTTAACACCTTCAATGTTTTATTTTGACCTGATCTGTGATTATCACCATACCATGCAGGCTTCTTATTAACCCGAGTTAGATTAAGATTAGTTGTATGCTACTTTTAACAAGGGAAATGCAGTACCCAAACATTTTATTTACAATATCAAAATGGAGGGGGAATCTACCTAGTTCAGATGAAACAGCAAACTTTGAGCCCTTTTTATGAACTCCGAGAATAAACCTACAGAATCTTGTGTGGAGTTTCTCAGATTTAAGTGCTGCATATTTCTTTTTCATTAGGAATATCATTGTTTCTGAAACGAGCAGTTAATGAGTTCAAGGGATCCCCATATTTCACATCCATACAACAAAATTGGCTTGATGGTTTGACCCTGAGATGAAGCGACGATACTTTTTATGCAATTTAAAATAAGCCCTTAAAGCCGTTTTGTACAGTTCTTTTTGTGCATGAGAAATACACACTATTCTACATATCCTCGATATCCAGGGATTACGCTCACTTTCGTTCTCTGTACCCCTGTACAGATGTAATACGTCATGGCAAAATTGAAGGCACACGACTAGCTATTTTATTGGTGTCAGGTAAAAAAAAAAAAACCTGACCGATCACTAGGCTACTTCAAAGCCAATGAGTTTTACCGTAACGCGACCGTGAGATTATTTTGATGTACATCTAAGGATCAAACTAGTCCCTCTTGTCTCATCCACAAGGTGGTACACACTGAGCCTTCGATTTTGCTATGACATATTCCAGGGGTGCAGAAATCGAAAGTGAGTGTAACCCCGGGAGTATCGAGGATGCATATATGTAGGAAGAGACGAAATCTAACACTTGATCACTAAATTTAAATTAAGATGTTATAAGTCTACGTGCCTTATAAACAAACACGACTTTTATAATACCTATGTTAACACCAAGACGTCATTAACTACCAAACATCTGGAGTTTATCAAGCCTTTGTTGAAGTCACTCAGCAGACGTCGATAGTAATACTACATTAAGCACTGAATGAATTTACTGTCCAATATAATTGGATCAATAATACTTTCAAAATAGTTTGGTAGATCATTGATGAATATTTTGAACAAATTCTGATTCAAATTATCTCCCTTCTTAACACCAAGATTGATATTTCAAAAAACCCAGTAACAGTGTCTCTGAGTCAATACATGATTAGCTAACGCTGTACATACTCCTTATAACATTGGAAATTTCAGTTTGCTATCAGAATGTATAACAGTGTCAAACGCTTTTCGAAAGTCAACAAAACATGCTCTTCCATCTTTGTTACGACAGTATGAATCCAATATACTCTGAATAATAAACATATAATTAGATGTTCTGGCTTTTCGAGTAAAACCAATTTGACAATCATGTGTGATATTATTTTTTATCAAAAAAATATCCAGTCGTATATTAAGAATACTATTAAAAAGTTTACTTTTGGCAAGTTTACCAATTGCACTGGTAAAAGTTATTCCACCATAGTTATTTGGATCATTTATATTACCAGAGTTGTTTATCAAAGTAATGAATCCTTCAGCAAAATGAACTAGGGGAACAGCCATTGGACAGACAAGTATTCAAGGTCTTTTTTAAACTTGACCAAAGTGAGCCCTGGCCATATTTAATCATTTGATTGGATACATTATCCAATCCTGGCAATTTGTTGCCATTAAGTTTGGATATTGCTTTAGATATTTCTTATTCAGCTCCAAAACAAACAATGGTTGCTAACCTTACAACAAGTTCATTTAAATAAGAAATACGACTACTGAAAGATTTCTTAGCTTAAATTAACTTAGAAAAATGGTTTACTCATGTAGTTGGTGGAAAGAGATCCTGGATACTCCAGGGGTTACGGTCACGTACGCTCTCTACACCCCTTGAATATACAATAGGACTAGTTTGATCCTTTGATGTACATACAAAAAAATCTCGCTGTCACCTAACGGTAAGAATTGACAGGCTTTGAAGTCGAGTGCCGCTTCTTTGTAATCTTCTAAGGACAAGTATCAGCCTAGTAATTGGTCAAGTATTTTTTACCTGAGACCAATCAAACAGCTATCCTCGTGCCTTCAATTTTGCTATGACATATTCCAGGGGCGCAGAGAGCGTAAGTGAGCGTAACTTCTGAAGTATCGAGGATGGTGGAATGACTGAGCTCTTGTCATCAGTTTTGTTATTATGTAGTTCATTTATGATATTCCAAGAAAGCCCGGGATTGTCACAATGTAAAGTATCTAACTGTTGTAACATTTGTTGTTTATATTGTTTACTCAGTTTGGAATACTTTATTTCTAATTTTGTAGGAATCAGCTTTTACTGTTGGATTCTTTAGGAAGAAAGAATATAGTTTTGCATAATCTATATTAATTTTTCTATTCTGACCTAAATCAATATCAAACCATTTTTTCTACGAATTTTGTTTGAGCTGCCATTAACTGTTTTACGTCTCAGTGAGACTTCAGATGCAGTAATTATAATACTTGTCAGTTCCGCAGATGCAGAATCGATTGATGCCTCAGTTTTATGAATCACTTTCTTGTCAAGTTCATGTAAACGTTTATGTAAATCAGGGGAAGACAATACTTTACAAAATATCTTTGCAGATGTTTCAAACCATATAAAATTAGGCTGCAGTGCAATATTTGGCTACATAATCATTTGGATATTTGGCAGAAAGTTCCCATATTGTTAGACAATGATAATCAGTTTAATTGGATTAAAATCTTCAGCATGAAAATATAGTATACAAATATAGTATACAAATGGAGGCACGGTAGTCTTGTGGTAGGACGCCGGACTGGGTTGCGGATTCGAGTCACGGCACGGCTCTGTGTTGTATCTTTGAGCAAGATACTTTACTCCGCTTGTTTCAGTCTACACAGCTGTAAATGAGTACGTGGTTGGGCAGTGCTAGAATTGTTGAATGCTAGCTGTTAGCGCCGAAATGGCAGCTCCGGCTGTACGCTCCCCAGGGAGTTGAGAAAAATATTGGCTGGTTTCAAAGGCCCTATAACCACGGATAATAATTTGTGAACCGCTTTAAGACGACCTACGAACTAGGTTGTGATAAAGCGGTATATAAGAACCTCGAGTTATTATTATTACTCATCCAAGAGTAATTCTGACACCATGGCATAGTCTTCACTACTAGCTCCATTAGGTGTATAACAATTGTTTTTACCAAAACAATCACCTATGTTCTACCAGCAAGTAATCTAATTTGATGATTAATAAGTCTAATACAGTTCTACCTCTAGCATCAGTGGTGCTATCCTGACTCGAGCGATGAATTACACCTTTATCAGCAGAGTAATTTCCATCAAAAAGAAGAAACAAGTCATTAATAAAAGCATTGTCAATGGAAACTCTGGCATTGAAGTCACCACACAGTTGTATATCACCACTTTTTTTTATTTAATTGAGACACATCATTTTCAAGACATTCATTAATTTTATTTCCTAGATTCTGAGTATAAGATGTTATTGCAGGAGAGTTGTATACAACACATGTATAAAGATCTCATTGAAAACCAAAGAACCCCTTAATTTGACCCACTGATAATCTTTATTGCTTTTAGGTAAAATTTGAACATGGGATTTACGGGAATTTTTCACAGTATATCTAAACCACCGACGTGTCTATTATTATTTGATTTAGGCCTCCAGAAAGTATGATAATGAAAGGGCCCAATATTTGGGATGGAAAAATCATAACCAATATAGGTTTCAGCTTAAAACATTATATCAAATTTGCTAATATGCTTGAGAAATAAAGGATCTTCGAATTTGCTTATATCGTTGTGAACAAGTTCGTCTACATTTAGGAAACCAATCTTCAAGGTTGAATAACTGTTGGTACAGTACATTGTTGTGGGAAAACATATTTCCCCACTAAAAGATTAAAACAATAAACAATAAAAAGAGAAACAAAATTTTAATGTTTCTTATACTTAATTAACTCAAAATAAATCTCAACAGGTTTGAGAGCTAAAGGACAATTGAAAGAGTTAAACTAGAATTGTCTACCTGTACACAGTGTGCTACAAGAATTGAGTAATATAAACTGTGTTGATACACCAATTTTTAAAAATATTAAACATATTAAATCATCAGGAATAGTTTGAACCCATGATATACATCAAAAGGGTGAAAGGTCGCGTGACGTTGACCGACTTTGAAGTCGGGTGTCTCTCCTTTGTAATTTTCAAAGCACAAGTATCAGTCGAGCGATTGGTCAGGTTTTTAGACCAATCAAACAGCTGTATTTGTGCATTCAATTTTTCTATGACATATCCCAGTGGTACAGAGATCGAAAGTGAGCGTAAACCCTTGATTTCAAAGATGGTTATACTGTGGACTGTATAAAGGAAATGTAATTTTTTATTACGAAAAGAAAAATATTGGATGAATTTGATTTCAAAACAGACCGCTTGCTTTTTGAAAATTAAAAAAAGTTAATTACAAAACGTTTCTCTTATTTTTTATTCTAACACTCTCAACCATGGACCCGTGGTCAGAACAACTATATGGGGCGCTTTGTAGCACAATACCAGTAGACCATCTACTAAGATGGCTGCCAGAGTAATATGTTTTCCCCCTATTATTCTGCACCTGGGTTTTGATTGTGGCCCGTAAAGGTTTTTTCACGCGATTGATTTCCTGCAGCTGATGCCATTATGTAGCTATGCAGTAGTATTTTTTTGCAGTTTTTCCCCATTATCTATTGCTTAAAATTATTACTTCGATTTGTTTTTACCAACAGGACATCTTACGAACCATCTGTCTTTTGTACCGGAGTATTTGTCATTGATTATTTAACTGCCGCTAGGTACAAAGGGAGCGTCAATACAACAATATTCCTCAGTACGTTTAGACAGGTAGAACTTGAGAAGTGACACATGGCAAAGGTCGTTTCTGAAGAACTCATTAAATATTCAAAAATGCCAAAACCAATTCCGCGAAACTCTGTCCGAACTTCGTCATTCCATCTGATACCCCAGTAAGTCGAGAACTGAATTGGTAGTGCTGTTTCCAAGAGGTTTATTTCCGACAATTATTGGGATGTTATGTTTGGTTGGAAACTTTTTGCCCTGAGAACAATTCAAGTCACGCTGCATTGCATTGTAAGAGATTGTTAGGAGTAAAAACCTCTACATGTAATACTTAGAGATTATTGTATGACCATTTTGATATCACACCCCATATCTGCCAGAGAGTCCTGATATCTGCCAGAGAGTCCTGATATCAGCCAGAGGGCCGAAGCCCCTAGGGCTGATATTAGGATTCGAGGGCTGATTGGGGATGTGATATCAAAATGGTCATATCATAAACTTTTTATCATATGTTTTGGGGGTTGATATCACTTTCCTAGGGGGGTGATATCACTTTCAAGGGGAGGTGATATCACTTTCAAGGGGTGTGTGAAATAACTCCAAGGGGGTGTGCTATCACCCGGGCTGATATCAATTTGTGGAAATTTTAGATTTGTTACACATCCAAAAAGGGTGTTATTATTAGTAAACATATGATAACATGATATATTTTGAACTTGGTAGATATCCACTTGAAAGTATGGTATTATTGCGTATTTTCAAATACTGGTTGAAGATTTTAACCACAAATAACGGTATACTGCAGGTATCATATCAGGAACTGCTTCATTTGTCAAATGTTTATCGTGGTTACAAAAATAGTTTTTGTAAAGCATAAATTGTTTCCTAGGTTTGGTTAACTTGTGGATTATTCAGCCTAATATTGATGTAAAATCCGCAATATTCATGCTTAGGCAAAGAAGTTTTGATCAAAGCCAACAAAACTTATTCAGTTTTTTTAATACTAGTCCAAAATGCTTTTTTACAGACACATTGTTGATAATTTTTGTCTTCAATTTTACCTAAGAGTTTGGGTTTTGGTTAATTTTGTCTAACGTATTCACAGCTAAGGTCATTTTAGGACGTGCCTCCGTGTGTGTTTTGTATGCGTGCTTGCGTGTGTGTATGCAGGAGACAGGGTATGTTGGTGTGTTTGCCTCCTTGTGATAGCGCGGATCTGATGCCGACTTTATAGTGCTATCTCACTGAAATACTATGCCGAAGGCACCCAGCACATCATTCCGCCCGGTTACATTATACTGACAACGGGTGAACCAGTTGGTGCCATTCCCCTTAATAATGAACGTTAAACAGGGAATAACAACTACCATTTTTAAGGACTTTGGTATGTCCCGGACAGGAGACAGAACCCAATGCCATCCTCACCTGGGCGAACGCTCAAAATTAAGGGCCAAAAGTGAAGTGTTGCCAAGCAAGGCGCTAGGAAATGAAGGGTAGTTAGAAGTAGAGAGAAAGATAAAAATACCAAATGTTGCAATGGGTGCAGCAGATTTATTTTGGTCGCTTTTGTGTCCCCAAATAGAGGACACCAAAGCAAATCCACACATTAGTCGCCTCCTACGATACATTCTTTTCCCTATCCCCCACCTGCAGGGGTGTTTGCCTAAGAAAATACATACAAAAAATCAATCAAGATTTTTGTTATCAAAATTACGAATGTCCTCACATTGCTTGTCTATAGAGACAGGACGTTATACTAACATTGAAATATCTCAGAGGTTATGTACTCGTTGTTATTAGATATGATTGAGGATGAATTCATGTTTTTACTCATCATCCCCGATATCCAGGGGTTACGTTCACTTTCGCTCTCTACACCCCTGGAATATGTCATAGCAAAAGTGAAGGCACGAAGATAGCTGTTTGATTGGTCTCAGGTAAAAAAAATGACCAATCGCTAAGTTGATACCTGTCCTTTAAAAAATTATAAAGGAGAGACGCCCGACTTTAAAGCCTGTCAATATTTACCGTTACTTGACCGCGAGATTTTTTTGATGTACATCAAAGGATCGAACTAGTCTTCTTGTCTCATCAACAAGGTGGCGTAAACAGAGCCTTCAATTTTGCTATGGCATATTCCAGGGGTACAGAGAGCGAAAGTGAGCGTAACCCCTGGATATCGAGGATGTTTACTCAAATGTCCTTTTTATCAAATATTGAGAGTTAAATTAATTAAAAGGTACTACTGGCGTAGGCCATCTGTCTTCAAGTGAACCCAGTTATTAAGTGTACAGAACAATAAGGAATTAAATAATCTACGTATGTTTATTTTTGAAACAAACAATTTAAGATCGAGAAACCATACTTAAGTAATTATTTGTACAGTTGTAATGATATATTTAATACTACATGATCTTATGATTTTATGTACCCGTGCTTTTTATACAGAATTCTCTTAACACTTATTGTACGCCATGATTGATTAGCTGATGAGCAAAATTGCTCAAGGCCTTATAAAGAACTTGAACTTGAACATTGTGTGCATACAGATGGGTTTCACTAAATTCTACCCCCTTCCCTTCAAACAGAAACAATATACTGTAAAATATCGATAATAAATCTGATTTGAAAAAAGCCCGGAACTGACAGAAGGCATTGAATTTCTTGCAGTCAAACATATCAGATATGCCAGATTTGAAGATATGCCTTTGGTTCCAGGTATTGGCCACATTTTCCCATTAGGACTAAAGAAATTTTACAGGTAACCATCACATCACCTTATTTTTTTTTTTATTTCTTACTCATTTTCATTTTTTTGTACATGACTTGATGCAACACAAGCGTAAGAGTTGTTGATAAATAAAAAAAAATGTTTTAATTCACTATGAATAAATACTGATCAAGCATGTACCTATCTACAGAGACAAAAAAGAATACACACACAAACACACACAGACACACCCCTACACTAACCGTTACACACCCACACAAATTGATATATAAATAAATGATTAATAAATAAATGGTATTCGTGACATAAGGTATACAGACAAAAATCAAATGCACACAAAAGACAAAGGACAAGACATGTGGGACAAAGCAAGGACAAGGGAAACCTAGGCCAGAAAGATGTTAAATTTAGTATCTTTTAATGTTTAAATTGCAACCGGTGATGTATTTGTGTGTTAATCTGTATTTTATTTTTATTGCTACGTTTAGAAATTAGATTTTTTTTTAGCAATAATAGTAATTCTTATATTTTCGATCAAATTAGAAACCTTTTTACAATCCCATAATAGATGTGTTATTGTTTCTGGATGAGTTTTACAAAAAGTGCACATATTATTATCTAATTTACCAATTTGAAAAAAAAAAAAAATTGTGGTTAGAATTCTATGATTTATTCTGAATAGTTACCATTGTAGTTTGGAACTGGTACAAGTATTTAAAGGATATTTTTATATATTTTTCGATGTATCTTCGTCAATATCCATTTATTTTGAGCGGTGGGTTTAACTTCATTTTTTTTTTATTAATATGGTATATATTTCATGGGCTCCTTTTTTACATCTTAGGATTAACTTGAGATTTATGGGTATACTAGGTAGTATAATATTTTTCTTTAATCGAAAGCTTGGCAGTTCTTCCTTATGAACTGACCTATAACATTTTTCAGACTCGGATAACTTAAAAAATTAGCACGAATGTTAAATTTTTCACAAAATTCTTCAAAGCTGTATAAATATCTATCTTTTTTAATAATGTTGTGGATAAAAAATGTACCCCTTTTTTGTACCATGTATTATTGAAGATAACTTTTCGATCTATTTTTATTTCACTGTTTAACCTTAGTGGATTTTCACTAATATTTGTTTTGTATATATTGCTTGCATTGATAGTTTTATACCAGGCATCCAAAACATCTTTCCAAAATAGGATTTTTACAATTTTTGAAATTTCTTTCAATTTCTCAATTCCAATATTTGTTAATTTCTGTTTATCAAAAAACGAATCTACAACAAGACCCCAATTTTCTAATTTACTATATATCCGTCTGATACAAGTTGCTTTAAGAGCAGTTATGAATTTTGTTTAGATGTATCATTTTAAGCCTCCTTTCTTCATAGATTTTTATAATTACATCCCTTTTTACCTGATCAGGTTCACCATTCCATAGAAAATTGTACAATGTATTGTTAATTTGTTTAATATATAAGTCATCAGGATTGGGAAGCGACATAAACAAATGATTAAACTGTGATATTAGTAAAGTTTTGGTAACAACTATTTTACCTATTGGTGTAAGTATTCTTGTGTTCCAGACCGATATTAAAGACTTCAGTTTTGCAAGCTTTTTGTCAAAATTCAGTTTGATAATTCTGTGTAGGTCTACATCATATTCTATGCCTAATAGTGTGAAGCGTGTGCTTCTCAATTCTAAGTCAAATTTGTAGTAAAAGTGTTTTTACTGTATTTTTTGCTGCCAATCAATACTACCTGGGTCTTGGAGAAGATTTTTAGTCCAGAAATACTAGCAAAGTAGTTAAAAGCTTTTAATGTTTCATCTTAAGATTTTTTTTGAACCATCTAGAATAACAGACGTGTCATCAGAAAATTGTGATAAGAAGATTTCCTTTTCTCTGATACATTTGGCGCCCAACGAAATATACCCACAAAAGATGGTATAGGTTCTCGTGTGTCTTCGGGGTCGAAGACTTTGTTAAAGGAGGGAGGAATGTAGCGGAACTGGACTGGGTCGATCGTCGGCGACCAGATCGTTCAATTGGTTGAGCGTCCGTCTAGAGTTCGGAAGGACCCGGGTTCGAACCCCGGTCAGGCCGTGCATTTTTCCTCTCCTGATACAGATGCTATTTTTAAAAAAATTATTAATAGAATTTCAGCACATAAAATAAAAACATATGAAGATACCGGATCCCCCTGACGACAGCCCCGTTCTATATTGAAAAAGTTTGATAGATTCCCCTCTATGTTTACTGCTGATTGTGTATTATTCTGAAACAAGTTTTATCCATTTGATAATGTTGGGGCCAAAATTAAAATACTTCAAAGTTTTACTGATAAATTTTCATGATACAGAGTCGAACGTTTCTTCAAAATCAATTAGAGGTAATATAGTCCAGGTATATCATTGTCTTCTGTATACTGCATAACATCATAAATCAAGCGTGTGTTTTCACCTATGTACCTACCAGGAATAAAGTCAGTTTGGGTATTACTGGTTAATTTACTTATATCATTTTTTAATCTCTCAGCTATTGCACCAGATGCTAATTTATAGATATTATTTAGAATTGTTGAAGGTCACCAATTATTAAATTTAATATGAGGTTTATTATCTTTTGGAATGCAAGTTATAATTCCCTATTTTAGTGTTGCTGCAAGTTCTGATATACTATAACTGTAATTTAGTGATCTTAAAATAAATGGTCCTTATTGCTTCCAAAATATTTTTAAAAATTCAACTGTAAAACCATCGGAACCGGGGCTGTTATTGTTGATAAAGGAATATTAATTAAAAACATATATATCGTGGATATTATTATCATGCGAAAAAAGAAGGACTTGAAAATTTGCCATTGATGGCTTATTGTGTAAATGATCGAAAATAACATTGCCTTAAAAATCAGCCTCCTACTAAAAATGAAAATAAGGTTTTATGGTATGATACATACTGGTCAATGAACGCAGGTGAAATGGTTATATTTGTTCTGTTTTTGCCTGGTTACTTCATGTTTAAAGAAACCATACTCAGTAGACGACGGTTTTACGAGTTACTTCCCCTTACCTTTTGAATTCATCAGTGTGACAGGATATTCTATCGCACGCGTGGAGTATTTTTTTAATCCTATGGGTTAACAAAAATATCATTTACTTCTAAAAACATGGGAGACATCATTGAAGGATGGATTGATAATCATATCAAACAGCGCTATATACGGTTGACTCTTTGAAGATAATTAATTATAGTTAAATTAATTACCAAGTTTACGTAAAAAGGGAAGATGAGTGAATACTGTTGTATGATTATTGGGGGTATAATGAATGCAAAAAGGCGACTGTCATTAATAAATGTTCTACGTCTCCTGTCTGTGGAGTTTATTGAAAGGCGCTATGCACGCATTATCGATACTCCAGGAGTTACTCACATTCGCCCCTACACCCCTGGAATATGTAGCTTAGAAGTAAATTTTAAAAGGTTAAGCCTTAGTTAAGGCTTAACTAATAAAAGTTAAAGAGATAATGAATAGATGGTATAAAAAATGTAATGTATAGATAACGTTAAAGAGGGTAAGGTGGGTTAAAAGACCTTAGAGTCTATAGAATAGACCGATATCCTTCAAAAAGTTAAATAATGCCTTAGAGTCCACGGTAGTGAAAAGGGTTTTCATATCCGGGGCTCGAAAGTAATGATCACGAATTTGTCTGAAATCAGAAAATTCTATTTAAAAATGTTCCACTGTGAATGGAATATCAATCTGAGATGTTATCCTTCAAACAAAAATAGGTGCATACAATACTCTACCGCAAAATCATATTATTGACTGGGAGGACTCTGTACAGAGAGAGAGAGAGAGAGAGAGAGGGAAAGGAAGCCCTCTAGATACGCCGCAGAGGACCAGTTCTTAATTGAGATGAGAGGGCAAACAGACTTTGGCATATCTATGACCAGGTATTAAACAAAGTGTATCCTAATCGATTTGTCTGTTTGATTCATCCTTTCGTACACGAAGTGTACACAAGGTTATAGCGTAACCCGATCGAGGGCGATTTGTATTGCTCGTACATGGTTTTTACACATTTATGTATTTATGTACAAACGTTTAATTGGTCATTTGTCTGACGAAGGTGCTAGTGTATATACTGGTCTAGTCATCGAAACGTCACACATAAACACTTAACTGATTGTGTTAAATGAATCTTTCTAAAATCCATACTTACCAATATAAAAAAAAAATGTTGGAAACTAATGGGTGCATTTTTCATGCCTAAAGCATCGAAGGGCCCATTTTAAGGTCATGCTCACGTGGCCCTAAAGGGGTCACATTCCTATTTAAACAAAATCTTACTCTCCTCTCCACATAATGCCCCATACTTAAGTATGATTCAAGTTATTTAGGAAACTAATGTGCAATACCCTTTTCATGATCGTGTCGCTCCGTACATTCAGTACTTATATGCTTAGTAAATAGATAAGGGGTACAGAAAAAGAGGAAGTAATATGCAAGAAAGATGGATCTCTAAAGATAGTTTTAGGTGTGAAAATTTTATGGAACTCGAATATTTATCATGCTTATCCTGTTACTTCAACAGAAAATGCAGTAATCAAAATGTGAAAGTTATATGATAAAAATGAGTAAAAATGCAAGAAAATGAGATCACACATGTGCCATTAAGCAGTGTAGCAAACATTTTGTTTTGTTTTGAGTATTTTGAAATCTGTTTCATGAAATGAAAATAGGATAATTGGCATCCTGAAAATCAGTGAAGAGGCGCTGCATTCACAATTTTGTTCTATTTGAGGAATACACATTGTTTTGATGTGTATTTCATGCCTATTAGTTAATTTATGCTAAAAAATTAACAAAAAGAGTCGTGGGCTGTCATACAACATCTCCTTTTATATTATGAATAACACAGTTTTGATATTCAAATGTTGTAAGGTTTGACAGGTCATAGGTAAAGGACACGGGTATACCACTTCTTAATTTTATTTTATCTAGTAGAATGCTACTATTTACTGTCACAAGGAGGCAAGTATACCAACATAATCTGTCTCCAGGACACATACACACATGCACGCTTACATAACACACACGGAGTCACGTCCTTAAATTACCTTAGCTGTTAACAGGACGTTGAACAAAATAAAACCAAACCAAAACTATTAACTGTCAGCATCAGATTCGTGCTGTCTCCAGGACACATACACACATGTACGCTTACACAACACACATGGAGGCACGCCCTTAAATTACATTAGCTGGTAATAGGACGTTAAACAAAATAAAATCAAACCAAAACCTTTTTTTTTAAAAATCAGCTAGGGCCTTAATCCTTCGTCTCTTTCAAAATTTTCGTATATTTAAGCCTTGAACTGCTTTCAGTTGGCATTCATAGGCAATATGAATGCCAACTGGACAAAGACAAATTCAATGAAGCGCGCTATCGCCCTCATATTGGATTTGCCTTTGTTCAGCTGGAATTCATATTGTCTATGAATGCCAACTGAAACATAAAACAATTCAATTACACTTTTTATTATTATTCAGCATTTAATTAAAATAATGTATGTATCATGTATGCTTGTTCAGTGAATAGAATTGCCATCGCCAGGCGATGGTCAGTAGTATCCAACGAAACAAGTATGACGTCATGATAATGATGACGTCAACAATCAGTCAATGGCATTCATAGCCTATATGAATTCCAACTGAATTTGGTAGGGTTACATAGTGGCAATGCCATTCGATGGTAAATATTTACCAATACCAAGTGACTGTAGTTGAATTAACACATGTGTCAAACACTTGTTACAACAGCGGTATCAGCTAGGTAGTATTTATCTGAATAGCGAATGTCATGACAAAAAAAAATCGGAATCAGACTTTTCGGACCAATTTTACAAAATATGTCACTTTAAAAGTCAAAACCATTAAAATTTTTAAGTATTTGCTTTTCTAATTATTTTGTTCTATTATAAATCAGTCATCAAAATGCGCTTATATAACTGTGTAAGGTCTGTTATTTTATACACGTGCATTTATAACTCAAGATTAGGTAATATATAAAATGTCAAAATGTTCGTTATTTCTTTTCTAAGCTGTCAACGAATTAAGAGAGTTATTAATCGGTGTGGCATAATGACTAATGTAAAATAGGTGTAAAACGTCGTTTGTGACAAGCCATAAGCAAACTGTTTACGCTGTGGTACACGCTCGTCTTGGCATCATGTAAATTGTCTGAATCAATCACAATGGTGAAAACGTGGCGTCTTAAACAGTCTGTGTATGCTAGGCGTGACTGAAGGGGATTCTTTCACCAACAATTGTATTTATTTATAACTTTTAAGGATGACCAGACTTTACCTGATACTAGTGATTGTGTGTATTACTACCGGTAAGTAACTACAAATAGTATATACGATCGTGTGTATACTGTATTGGTATTGCCTTCAGATTTTCACGTTAACTATATTATAAGTATATTTGTACACTTGAAGTATACGTTCACGTTATGTGCATATACATGTAATGTATACGTGTATTTTTGGAGCTCCTAGGAACTTACATTCTTGTTATCCATATTCGACACTAAATAAAGATTCTCGTATTTTGTATAGTGAAATGTACATATGCGTAAACACGTGAAGTACATTTACACATGAATTCGTTTATTTGCAAAGTAGTTGTACACGTGAAGTGCATTAACATTTACACGTGAAGTCCAGACACATGTACATGCACCGTTACAACTGTAAAGAAGATGTAGTTGTGAAATGATTATGCACGTTTGCATGCAAGGTAGAAATTTACGTGAAGTTAACGAACATTTAAAGTAAAGTAGAGTTTATAATATTTGAGAAGATTTAAACGTGCAGAATTTTTAATTTACATTTTAAGTGAAGTATATTTATTCCTGAAGTATACTTACATGTAAAATATATGCAAGTTTATTTACACTAACATCTGAATTATATTTACAAGTTAGGCTGGCATACACGTGAAATCAAAAACATTTTCTTTAATGAATATTTACACAAGAAGCCTATTTGCACTTCAGAATAAATATACACGGGAATGACATTTACATTAGAAGTTCATTAAAATTTGCACTTGAATAAAATAAACATGTAAAGGAGATGTTTATTGTACAACTTAATCTGATGTACACGTGAAGTACTTTTCACATGAATAAATGTATATGGTCACGGCTCCAGTTTGTAACTGAACTGGTCACGGCACCAGTTTGTAACAAGACTGAACTCTGTCACTGTCCAAATCTCACTGTCAACCAGGGTCGATTTAGTTAACTTTGGGTTTCACTTTTTTTTTCCATTTAATGCAAGTTACTCACTCATAAAATAACACAAGAACATTCAATGAAATAACAACATCCCTTTACCATTTTTACCAGAAGACCCCATACAATATCACTTATTTCACAAACTTACTCAACGGTTTGAGTTTGACCTAAAGGGAACAAGTAAGGCAACTCAGTGCTACCATTACTCAGGGTCGAAGCCAGAACTTTGTCCAAATTATAATTGGAAACATTTTTGTTGTTCTAAAGGACATACTTAGTAAACAGTACACTAGTTATTAGAATACTTTTTATGTTTCATACATTCATATCATTTTGGAATAATATTATACAATATCATTATCTTTCATCGCACACATTTCAGCTGTTATGATGTTGTCAAACGTGTCGTCATAATACGGTGCAAAGGGATTATGTTTTTGGTTTCCTCTAGTTTAATACAAGAGATTTTACTTTGAAATGTGACAAAAAGAAAATTAAATGTTTTTTTTCCGCTTATTACTTGATACATTTCACCTCTATTTCAGAATATATCACAAATATCAGTATTTTGCCATATCCGTAAACTACATTTCGTATTCAGTGGAAAACCATTATATATCCTTCCTGGATTTTGAGAACGGATGGATAGAATTACGATAAAACAGTCCAGTTGTTACTGTTGTATCGCAAAATACTTACAAAACAAACCGATTTATTTATTTCTTCCTGGAGCGAACATTACTGTGTATAGTTTCTGTTGGGTTTTTTTGCAGTAGGAACACATTTTTTTCCGTGTTAACAATAAAAAAAATATCATAACCAATTCGTGACAAAAGATCCTCTTGTATTTGACATAACATTAAGATTTGCCTGTATTTGACATAACATTAAGATTTGCTTGTATTTGACATAACATTAAGATTAGCCTGTATTCCTAACTATGGGATTCTGTTGGGCGGAAACATTGTAATTGTATCGCCGTTCCAATTATTGAAGCGATACTGTGCTTTTTTAAGTGCTAGTAAGGTGTTCTACATTTTAATGTCATGTGTATGTTAATCATATTCTGCTTGAGTAATTTTCATTTGGTGCATATAATTTTAATAAACTAATGTTCTCGTTTTTTCCGTAATGTTATATATACCTGTATATTTATACGTATGTAACACATTGTGATGCTATACTGACAGCTGTGATCTATACTGCGACAAACTTATTTGACACATGAAGGTCATGTTTCTTGTCATTAAACACAGTAGAATTATGTCATAACTAAGCTTTTCCCGTTACCTCCCCGGTAAGCTTATAAAGAAAAAGATAAAATTTGATTTGCACAACATACATATGCCAAAACGAAAACAAAAATACAGGTAAAATGCAAGAAAAAAATGGGTAGGTCGGTAGGCAAATAATTTCATTTCAGTTATATGTTTTTATTATCACGTATAAATAGCATGCATTATGTCAAATTTTACAAAGCTTTCTCCAACACACATCATAATGACTAGTTAAAAGTTTCTAGACGTCATGCAGATATTAGAATACAAAACAAATACAGTTGACTTATTAGAAGTATTATTTCTAAAGAGTATCACGTTTCAACATGAGTAATTAACTTTTTAGGGACAGTTAATTCTAATTATGTCATTGTTGATGTATAACATGTAAGATTGAAATGCACACTTTTATATGTATGATGATATGAAGTCCAGCTGCGTGAACATTAATTCCATAAAGGACAGTCGGATGTTCTGGAAAATTTGTTCATAAGCAGCTGTGTATAATACAAAAACCTTGATAAATTATGAAAATATAAGTTTCAATTCTTATATTCACGTTGAAGGTATAAAAAGCATTCTATTTTATGGTGTTTTTTGGGTTGATACGATTTATGATTTCTATTAAACTTTTTTTCATACGGCTAAATAGAAAAATGTGCAGGGACATTTCTGTCAGGCGACAAATGTGAATAGGAAACAATTCAGGAAAATCCGTCAAAACTTGAATTAGATATCACGACATGATTGTTCCCTGATGAGACTAAACCAATGACGGAAAGACCCAGACATTTTTCGGTTGCATTCAAGTGTCAGGATTTTTGATTTTATGCTCAATGTTATATTTGAAATGTATTTGATTAGTAAGAAAAAGAACAATATAAATAGATATATTTTATTTCATTACAAAAATAGAGAGAATACTTTAAGTGTCAACAGAACCATAATTCTATCTCAATATCTATAAAAAACATTAGGACAAAATATGAACAAAGAAAAGATTTACATGGAAACCATTGAACAATCACAAGAAGAATAAAGTCCATATGTCCTGGAAGGGTAAGCGGCTTTTGCTGTATCGATGACACCTGCTATGTAGATCTAGGTTAAATCCAGGTAATGGCACATCACAATGACTATTAAGCTGTCAAGAATAGTGTCAGGCTTCCAGAATGGAAAACAGACATATAATGAATGACTACGAGCTCTGCATGGTAAATTAATTAATTTTGGATGCAAGAAACTGATGAAATGTTTTAGGGTCGGCAGGGAAACCGGGGGACATTTGCTTTTCGCCTAAAAGAAAGTTAAAAGTTTCTAGACGTCATGCAGATATTAGAATACAAAAAAATTACAGTTGACTTATTAGAAGTATTATTTCTAAAGAGTATCACGTTTCAACATGAGTAATTAACTTTTTAGGGACAGTTAATTCTAATTATGTCATTGTTGATGTATAACATGTAAGATTGAAATGCACACTTTTATATGTATGATGATATGAAGTCCAGCTGCGTGAACATTAATTCCATAAAGGACAGTCGGATGTTCTGGAAAATTTGTTCATAAGCAGCTGTGTATAATACAAAAACCTTGATAAATTATGAAAATATAAGTTTCAATTCTTATATTCACGTTGAAGGTATAAAAAGCATTCTATTTTATGGTGTTTTTTGGGTTGATACGATTTATGATTTCTATTAAACTTTTTTTCATACGGCTAAATAGAAAAATGTGCAGGGACATTTCTGTCAGGCGACAAATGTGAATAGGAAACAATTCAGGAAAATCCGTCAAAACTTGAATTAGATATCACGACATGATTGTTCCCTGATGAGACTAAACCAATGACGGAAAGACCCAGACATTTTTCGGTTGCATTCAAGTGTCAGGATTTTTGATTTTATGCTCAATGTTATATTTGAAATGTATTTGATTAGTAAGAAAAAGAACAATATAAATAGATATATTTTATTTCATTACAAAAATAGAGAGAATACTTTAAGTGTCAACAGAACCATAATTCTATCTCAATATCTATAAAAAACATTAGGACAAAATATGAACAAAGAAAAGATTTACATGGAAACCATTGAACAATCACAAGAAGAATAAAGTCCATATGTCCTGGAAGGGTAAGCGGCTTTTGCTGTATCGATGACACCTGCTATGTAGATCTAGGTTAAATCCAGGTAATGGCACGACCTCACAACGGTAACGCTGGGATTGACAGCAAAACCACAAGGGACACTGATGAGCACAATTAAAACATAGACCTTCATATCGCAGAACACATATATGATAATCATTGTTGTTTGACAAATAGTCTTTGTTTATGTAGTGATTGAGCTATGTTAAAAACGGTTTAATTTCCTTTGGTAGCATGGCTCTAATATAGTTCAGACGAGTAATCTGGTGCAACTTTGGTTTTCTAGAGGTACCACGATTCCATCCACATGTACAACATGTACCTATATAATTAAAACACTGGATACTATATCCCTCTAGTACTTTTGCCTATCTTGGGGTTCTTCAGGCGATTTGAATATTATAATTATGACGTCATAATTAAAGTAAACATAATGCGGTCGTCTTTAAATTGCGATTGTCTTAATAATGATTACCGGTACATTGATTGTACTTGCATTAAATGCGTCTATAGAATATACGGAAAAAGAAATGGAGCATGTTAGATATGCTCATATAAAGATATCTTCTAAGAGTAAAGCATCTGATAGTAAATAAATATCAATTACAAAGCACAATGCCTAGTTAATCTGAACTCATCAAACATATGTAGTTTGCAAATTCAAACTCATAAGAGATGTTCGTAATTCTCCGCGTTAAGACCCGCTTTTAGAAATTCATTAATATGTTCTCTTTAAATTTCTTTCAATAATATCTGATGTATTGATTTGATTAGTTATTAAACTAAAAAAGATCATTTGAACACTCATGACATTATTTTGAACTTAAAATGTTTGCAAAGTATCCGGTTTGTTTACTTTTACCTATATTTACACTGCATTTGCCGCTATAAGCCTGACCATAAGAAAATGCGTTCATAGGGCTATGAAAGCGATTGGACCAGCGTCATTTTAAAGTCTCTTCCTGCCTCGATTAACATGGGACAACCAATAGAAGCAAACTGTTTTGCGACATTAGACTTTTCTAGGAATCTCGTTTTCACTGACAACACAGACACTTCAATATCGAAAATGTAAATGAATATCGTTGTTTAAGTAAATAACAGCTAAAAAATAGGATGTAAATATAAGGATGAATCAGCATTTTTCAATATTCATGCCGGTTTAAAACGCAAACCGGTTACAAACACATAAATCCTTAAATAAATATATTTATATAATACCCCGTGGCTGCCTCTACTAGGCCGTGTAATCCTTAAATAAATATATTTATATAATTCCCCGTGGCTGCCTCTACTAGGCCTACAAGAGAGTATGAAATTTCGTTCATGAAACTTGTTCTAAAGAAATTGATGATTTACATAATGTCGTGCATGCCCTAATGGACTCCTTTTGCACGACGACATTACTCGTCAATGTTTTGGCATGCTACTTCTGCTATTATGATCAGTTTGTTTTTATAAACACCACTTCATAAATGAATTATTAAGTCGTTAAGCATACCTAGTGGCGTGATATATTTAAATTTATTAAGATGAAAGCACATTTAATGTGTAAACATTACCTCTGGCCCTGTCGAATACATATAATTATGTAAATATTACCTCTGAGCCAGTCGAACATATGGTCGCCATTTGTTGTATTCTGCACTCGTGACAACTCGTGAATTCGCTTATTTCAGCCCTGCCCCTGGTACGATAAGTAGCAGTCGGGAAGAGCCTTTGCACGGTTATACTTGACATAAATATAAGATATTGGAATGTTAAATATTTTTATACCAAAATACTAATAATATATTATGAAACCTTTTGACTTCAATTTATACCCCAATGTTTACGATAGACTGCAGCGCGGTAACTTAAAGTTAAAATGTAGATTGGTGTAACAAGATGTATTTTTGCCATATTGACAGAAGTTCCGATTATAATTTTGTTTCCAGTGCCCGTTACCTGCGAATATATTACTAAGAATTAAGTATTGTCTAATTTCACACGGAATGACCGATATGATGTTATGTTAATGTTCCAGCCGCTTCGCCCAAAAGAGCTCAAAATATTCTCACAGATGAGGATACCTCTGAATGCTGTAAAAGAGGGAATTGGGATTCATGTCTCTGTGAGGACATGCACAGGGCTGGCATCTGTGTAGAAAAACAATGCTTTGGCTGCAAGGAATGTAAAGTACGTATATACTTTGTAAACGAGTGTTCACCATTTAAGATGTAGTATGTTATTCTAAAACATCACTTTATGTAAGAATGAACATTAAGAGTTTTTTTTCCTTCAATTTCATCACTTGTATGCAAGATGAATACATTTTTTTATATGTTTATTGTAGTGTCGTTAAAGTAAGGTTTTTGTTTAAGTATTTTAGACGATACTTCAAATTCATTTACAGTTGGTGTATAGAGAATTTTTATATAAAACATCCATTCTTCTGGAACCTGTCGTTATACCGCGGATGAATGAAAAAAATAATTATACAAACAAATTTTAATAGTGTCATTTTCTCTAGTAGATCTTCACAATTAGATATTGCTGTCAAAATTACGTAATGCGTAACGAAGAAGAAAAATAATGCAAATTCATCTCGCAGCTAATTCGGGTATCACATACACTTTTACATACATTATTGACAAACTTGTTACGAAAAAAAAGTGATAAGACATGAAAATAATTAGAAATTAACCCACGAATGTTTTAGCAGGTGCGCGCACGTGTAGTAGGAGTATCCAATTCATGCATGTTTATACGACATAATGTTAGCAAAGGAATACATTTGTAGAGTCTGGTTCAATCTTCTTGTTACCAGGTTTTATAAATCAACTCAATAATTGTTCCCATAACTATCGTGCTATATCGAGTTATCATGATAATTAAGCAGATCGTTTTAGATAAGTAGATTAACGAAGATTTTAAAGTAAACTTATTTTGATAAATAGCAACAGTCACTCTATTCAAATATGGACGTGACATTAGGACCATTCAATCTCCGATGAAGGTCTAAACCCGAAATATAGGACCATTTATTTCCTGATCAAGAGCTAAGCCCGAAAGCTTTGACATGGAGGGACTGTTGCTATTTATTTTGTTATCTTTAGAAACTAAGTGATAGACATTTATCACATACCTATGTAATCTTACAATAGTAATAAAACAATTTTCTGTTGATGTTTTCTTTCGGTTTGGATCACACATGTGTGATACAAGATGTTGTATCACCATACTAGCCGGAACTACTTTTTATGGGAATCCCCTTGTCATGACGAACTGAAAAGTTCCCAGAATTTGCAAAAAATATCAAAGTTTATAAAATCTTTGTATCGATCTCTACCAAATACGGAAGGAATGTGATAAAAGCAAGACCACACACTTATGTTTTTCTAACGAATCAGAAAGCACTCATTTATTGCGCGGACGTATATATTCACTCGTGCACTGTGCGCACTCGTATATTCGTCCGCGCAATAAACTCGTACTTTCTGATTCGTTAGAAAAACACAAGTGTGTGGTCTTGCATATTTATCATGATAACTTTATAGCTAGTCGTCATAAATAACTAACTGAGTCTCCTTTTATAATAAAGACGTTATCTTCAAAAGGTTATCTGACCTAGCGAGACAGATATAATACGTCTATTATCAGTTTACTATTCACTTGTCGGATAACTTGATTTTACCGTTTGGTTTGTTTGATTTTAATGCCATTTTAACAGCTATGGTCATTTTAAGGACGTGTCAGGGTTTGGTGGTGGTGGAGGAAATCCGGAGTTACCGGAGAAAAAACACAGACCTGCGTCTAGTACCTGTCGTCTGCCCCACGTCAAACACCTTAACACTCGCGGCCCTACTTGATAATCCGACCGATAACTATATAACACTGTCAGTGATAGCTGCATTACATAATTACACATTCATAAAACTTAAAACTGCATCTGAACTAATGTGCTTTTAAAAGAAATTGTGTGTGTTTCGAATAATGTGTTTCGTTTGCTTATATTTTGCAGGTGAAAATATTTAAGTGAGGATTGAATGGTTACAAGGAAACGCTGTCTGCTTGAATGTTACCGAAACAGTACAAATGGAGATTATGCCAACTTAAAACAGCTCACTATGTATGTAAACCAAAGAATGAATATAATGACTGAGAGGAATGCACACAAATAACAATTGAAAAAAAGGTTATTCTTAGTTATATATGTTGAAGGTAATTAGCATGCACAAGTATCAAAATTGAAATATATAATTTATTTTACATTTATTCAAGGTGATACTTTTTGTATAAATTGTTGAGCATTTCTGCTATTGATACTGATAATATTATTTAACTTTTTCTACGGGAAATAGTGGCATTCTTCTACAATAATTGATGACACTATTCAAATGTTTTATAGGATTTTCTATTATAAAATAATTTCTTTTCCAAAATTAATGTTGAAAATATTGTTATTTTTCTACAAGTAATGTTGATATTATTTTGCAATAAATGTCAATAGCATTCTACAATAAAAAGTATAGTGATATTTTGTTTTACTATTATGAAATAGCGATAATGGTTATACTTTTCTACAATACTTGGTTTACAAAGCTCTACTTTTCATTTGAATTTAATTTTGATTTTCTAATTAAAGAATTCGAAAATTTAAATCTGTCTAGCACGGTGGTGGATGCTGTGCCCGTCCGCTGTCCATAAGTGTGTTCATAAAAAAGGTGCATTGTAGCACAATGTACACTTTTCGATGACGTCATGGTGTTGACTATTTTTTTCATATTTTGCTTGTGTTTGTTTTATTATAATAACATTGGTATTGTAATGTGTAATGTGTTGGGTACCAAATGAATAATTATTACTTCTGATATATCGTGAACTAGGAAAACGAAACGAAAACCTGCCAGTGTCCATCAATATATGCCTGGGAAGATGTATCGTTTACCATAGTGTCCTGCTGATTATCGGCAAATAATCTGCTATTGTTAAGTGTAGCATTAATGTTTCTGGTCAAATTCATTGAAAAGGAACAGAAGTGTACCACAAATTAAATAATAATCATCCAAGTTTTGAAATTCATATGATTAAGGCTTATTGTCCACCCTCCGCTTTGTTTCACAAGTAGTTTAGTCCAATTTGAATTGGTGCAGTCACACATGCGTTTCATTCAAAGAGTAAGTGCTGGAGTCATATAATATTGACTAGAAATGCAAACCTAATAAATCACAGCAATTGTGCTCTCATTTCTTTAAACAAAAATAAAGCACATTGCGAGTAACAGGAATTTACTGTACACGTGAAAGTATTTTGTTCGGATCATGTATCCTCGCACAGGAATTAGTTTGCCATAGGGCACCTAGCTTACTCCAGACCAGACATAATAACACTTTTAATCGTCATTTGTTGAGGTTATTTAACCATTTTATTACAGATTATGTCCGTTTGAATCACAACTACTGGGCATTTAATAATATTGTCAGTTTAATACTTAATTAAGCACCTTTTAAATATTTTTCTGTCATTTTTTCTGCTTTAAATTGTTTTCAAAACTGCGTGAATACAATTACATGTTACTTAATATGTCGACTGAACAATAAAGTATGGCATTACACTAGTAAAATAGATTATTTTTTATGATTGCTTTAAAATCGTTACGCCACGTTTTCGTCCCTATTTATGACCAAAAACTTCCGTTGACACGATAGCTCAGTCGGTTAATGTGACAGCATTACACTTTTTGTTTTTGATCATCTTTTTTTATTTCATCTTTATTATTTTCTTAAAATCCTACAAGGCATGGTTTTCTTTTCAGAATGATTCATCGAGGCTATGATCATGCCAAGAAAACAAAACCAGTTTCCAACTGATAAATGTTATTGATTCCTAATTATTATGTTGCATCTGACGATTCAATGACAATGGTAAGAAAATTAAAAGAATTTTGAAAGTCAGTTGGGAATCACAATCTAAAATGAAGCAGCCAAAGAAAATGAATCAACTACAATTTCAGTGTGTAAGTATTAGGACTGACAGTATAGTTAATAATTAAAATGATAAATGTAAGTATTAGGACTGACAGTAAAGTTAATGATTAAAATGATAAATGTCAAAAAGAAATTAAAGTCAGGACATTAGGACTCCTTATACATCTAATACATATAATTCGGGCCTGGCGCACTGGATACATCAGTATACACAATAACAATTTCAATATCGCCCGTTTCAGACAACCTTATGGTCACGCAATATGAGGTGGCACTTCTCCAAAAGTAATGCTCTTCCATTATAAAATAAATAACCGGCCGTAAATTGACCCTTGCTGACAACAATTGGTAGTCTTTATGCATTTTCCACCTCCGCTTTTGGTTTTAGGGCTCATATTTCAAAAAAAGATTGAATGGAACGCTGGGTGACTTTTGCCGAAAGGGGTTAATAGTACATCCTGTCCGGTCACGTGACCACACGATGTGTAGGTAATGTGCTAGTGTTGGCTGCATATGAAAGTTAAAAACAAAATAAAACAAACATCACCTTGATAAATGAAACCCATGGAGGTTAATATGACGTCAGCGCCCGTCAAGAACTAGGGTTGCAAAAATGCATTTCGCTAGCTTATGATTAATGAAATTTACGTAATTTAATTTCTGTCGGTTTCTATACAAAGCGTTGCTTTTTTTGTTCTTCATCGGTATTAATAATAGACTTTTAATTTCAACCATCCTCCGATAGGATACATTTACTATTTTTCATTTTTATTTCATTTATACTATTGAACGGATGCAATACTCATTAAAAATCTTGAGTGACTAATTTAACAACGTCTTACCCCGTACCTATGTTTTTGAAAACATAACAAGTTCAAAAGCAACAGAAAATAAGAGATAACAAATTGGAAATGAAATAAGCTTTCAATACAATTTGTCAAATTCAATAACAAAAATTTAGTTTGGGGAGATGCATGCCTCCGTTTCGGTCGAAGGGGGAAGGAGGAATCTTTAAAAAGAATTTTATTACATTAAGGATTATTTATAATATCTTTAAAATATTTAAATATTTTAAGAATTAAAAACAAACGTTAGTATTTTTGTTTCATTAAACATTTCTCTAAGTGGCTTCGTGTATTTTGTTTCTGGTTTACATTATACTGTATACCAAGCAATATTCGTCTTGTCGAATTTTCGCCCTTCAACTAAAAAATCCTTTTTCGCCAAATTTTAAATTCGCCCTTCACATTTATTTACTATGTATATTATGTTGTTTACAAATGTTCACTGTAATGATAAGTTTGTCCCAATTACGGAGGAAAATTTCCCCATACACATTATATAAGAGCCAAATAAACAATATTACATAAAAGTTAATAGTGACACTAATGTCAAGCATAAGTACACACGAATCAGCCTAACAGTACTGAAGTGTTATGTTAAGCTAATACACATTTGTCAAAACAGGACGTTAAAATGACCTATTACAACCTTGTAGTAATTATATCTGTCACTCACTAAACAATTACACATTCATGATACATAACAATAACGTTCCTATCCGTCTAATGTTTCAAAAAATTAACATACGAAGACGTGTGTGGTAAGCATTCTATTTGATTTTTTTCTTTTTCTTTTCTAATTTTAATTTTAACATATTAATTTAATTGCACAAATGGGGATAAAGGGTACAGCAAATAAAGACTAAATCATTAACCATTGTCACTATTATGAATTATTTGTTAAACATTTATTGAATTCGACTTAGATTTACATTGCGGGTGTCATCTATGAAGCAGAAGACGCTTACCCTTCCGGGACACTTGTTCTTATCATCCTTGTATCTGTCAATGGTCTCCATATAAATATTTCCTTTGTCCATATCTTGACTTAGTTCTGTCGATTTTGAGTTTTTACGACTGAGGACTTTTAAGCCAAACGTCAACACGTATAGGCACATTGTAATGATGCTTTGTATATTCCTGTTTGTCGTTTGACTTTGTAGATAATTTATGGGACAAGCTGTTAAAGTATGCACCGTGGTTTTTCCTATTTACAATAACCTCCCATTAACTTTTGTTTGGATATTATCTGTAGAAAAAGTTGGGTCAGGTACATCCGTTGACCAGGTAGCTCACTCAGTTAAAGCGAGAGTATTACAATCAGAAGTCCAGGGTTCGAATCTCCGTCTATACCGACTCAATTTTCACACTCTTAACACTACTGTTGATTATATATTGTTTATTTTATCAAAATTATTTTTCGTACTTATTTACAGTATGGCAGTGGTATGAGGTTCCTTTTATAATAATGTGGGATTAATACAAGGGGAATGTTAATCACCATTTCTGTTTTCACTCTTTGTTCATGATTTGATATTTCCTTTGTTAAAACCGATGCAACAGATTAGGGTTTTGGTGAACAAAATGTACATTAACTCATTATATCGATTTCTATTCATGTACACACAGACGATTTGGTTATTTTTTAAGAATCCGCTAAGGGCTTGCAGATTCCTTTGGATAGCCTTTTTGTTTACAAAATGGAAAATAACAATGAACTCAGAGAACCCCCTAGATATTTCAGAAATGGGGATTGTGTTAAAAATAATGAAACCTGGATCTATGACAATAATGAATTGGAAAATTAACACGATTTCATAAATTTGTTCGTGAAATTTTAACTTGATAACATATTTAATTTTATACAGAGGTAGATTGCTGTCCAAAGTCGTACGTTTATGTCGCCTTAGTTTTTAATTTTTCTATATTTTAAGTCTTCATTGCTACATCGCTTCATCTACTGGACACTTACGTTTGTAGTACAATGAATAAGGTATACGAAGATTGGGAATCTTCAAAAGATTTCGATATCGAAAATGGACATCTCTGCAAGAGTGTTCTAAAATGTAAGACGACTGAGTGTGATGCAGTGATGGATTTTTAATTTGGACGGTACCCGTAGAATGTATCATGAATTATAGATTGATTAAATACTGGTTAAAAATAATGGACATACATATTAATATAGCTCATTGCTTTCGGGATCCCGGAACCATTGCCAAAAACTGTAACGAAGTACTGGAAACTATATTTTTCGGCTATGACTATACCTCTGATGAATCATTTCCGAAAAGAAAACCGTAACTTGCGGGACATGTATGAGAGGTGATAAAGATGAACTAAATAAGATATTATCTACAACAGTGTTCGTAGTGTAAAATTAATCAGAGCTTTACACGGATTCGAACCCTGGAATTCAGATTGCTTTACTATCGCTCTCTATCCGACATCCTCGATATCCAGGGGTAACGCTAATTTTCGCTCTCTGCACCTCTGGAATATGTCAAAGCAAAATTGAAGGCCTGCGGCTAGCTATTTGATTGGTGTCAGGTTGAAAACCCTGACCAATTACTAGGTTGATACTTGTCCTTTGAAGATTACAGAGCAGCGACGCCCGACTTAAAACCAGTAAGTTTTACCGTTACGCGACCGCGGTATTATTTTGATGTACATCAAAGGATCAAACTAGTTTTCTCGACTCAGTGAGCGTAACACTGACAGTATAGGTAATAATTAAAGTGATAAATGTAAGTATTAGGACTGACAGTATAGTTAATAATTAAAATGATAAATGTAAGTATTAGGGCTGACTGTATAGTTAATAATTAGAGTGATAAATGAAAGTATTAGGACTGACAGTTTAGTTAATAACTAAAATGATAAATGTAAGTATTATGGCTGACTGTATAGTTAATAATTAAAGTGATAAATGTAAGTATTAGGACTGACAGTATAGTTAATAATTAAAATGATAAATGTCAAAAAGAAATTAAAGTCAGGACATTAGGACTCCTTATACATCTAATACATATAATTCGGGCCTGGCGCACTGGATACATCAGTATACACAATAACAATTTCAATATCACCCGTTTCAGACAACCTTATGGTCACGCAATATGAGGTGACACTTCTCCAAAAGAAATGCTCTTTCTTTATAAATAAATAACCGGCCGCAAATTGACACTTGCTGACAACAATTGGTAGTCTTTATGCATTTTACACCTCCGCTTTTGGTTTTAGTGCTCGTATTTCAAAATAGATTGAATGGAGCGCTGGGTGACTTTTGCCGAAAGGGGTTAATAGTACATCCTGTCCGGTCACGTGACCACTCGATATCCAGGGGTAACGCTAACTTTCGATCTCTGCACCTCTGGAATATGTCAAAGCAAAATTGAAGGCCCGCGGCTAGCTATTTGATTGGTGTCAGGTTGAAACCCTGACCAATTACTAGGTTGATACTTGTCCTTGGAAGATTACAGAGCAGCGACGCCTGACTTCAAAAGTTTTACCGTTACGCGACCGCGATATTATTTTGATGTACATCAAAGGATCAAACTTGTTTTCTCGACTCAGTGAGCGTAACACCTGGAAATCGAGGATGTCTAACCGAGTGAACTATCTGGTCAGTGGACGTATATACACGCGGAGGTTAAGGGGAGGTTAATGGATACAGAAAATACTACAGAGCAGTGAGCAGGGATCATTAATCGGGGATACTGTTATGCAAATTTTATTTTCTCTGAACTTCGGAAATGTATGGACACAGCACTAAACTGAAAAACATAAACCGTTTTTCGTAACTAATAAAGCGACGACTTTTTTTATCCTCAACCAACAGTATCCTGTATAAGAATTTAGTAAAATCACTTTTCCTTGCAGTACTATTTGATAAAATATATGTCTATGAAATATCAATTCTTTTTATCTGAATCACGTTTGTCAGCACGTAACTAGGATGCAATAATTTATTGAGAAAACGATAACAATTGTAACTCAGGTAAAGAAGAAGGGTATCATTTTATTTATATATTTAAAATTGCCATGATTTTAGAGATTCAAGCAAATAAATAGGCCAAACAACACATATGTGTGGTTTTGCTTTTATCACATGACTTAACCCTTGGTAATTAGGAATTTTATCTGATATGACTAAATGCACATTTTATGTATTTCCTCTTTTTGTCGTTTTCCATCGGCACACAGGTCGACGCAATGCCAGGATTTTTTTTATAAGAAACATGTGTTTTATTTAAAAAAATGTTTTTTTATGATAATGTATTTCTTTTATTTTTATTTAATACTTTCTTTGTATAATTTTTTTTTTTTTTTTGATAATTCTGAGATATATTTTTAGCGGTGTCAGTAGAGGGAATTCCCCTAAAAAGTAGTTCCAGCTACTGTGGTGATACAGGATCTTGTATCGCACATGTGGGATACAAGCAGACAGAAAACACACCTGACAAAATGATGTATTACTATCGTAATATTGCATAGGCATGTGATAAAGACTTTTACTCGACAAAAGCTATATATGAATAACATTGCGCAACTTTTACATGTTGACAATATAACAGACCTTCGTAAGCTAGGCATATATGTATATATGAAGCTTTACAGTAGAAGTACGAGACAAAAAAAGGTTATCCATGTACTATACTATGCTGGATGTAGTTATATCAGTTATTAATACATAATTTGCGAATGATACAATTATGAGCATATCATGCAGAATGGAATTATTAAAATAACGTTGAAATACCTCGAAGTGTATATATTATGTTGTCGTTGACAATGTTGTTGTTGTTGATGCTGCTGCTGCTGCTGCTGCTGATGATGATGATGATGAGGAGGAGGAGGAGGATATTAGTGACGACGACCATGGTGTATAACATTATCAAGTAGTTAATATAACTTAATGTCAGGAATGTCAGAAACATGCCTTTACATTAGACTACTGAGTAAAGGTATCATAACGAGACGTCTTAAATATAAATGAAAGAAAGGAAACGTAATTTTGGGTATCAAATTTAATGCAAATCCTGCTATCAATTTCTCGATATAACTTATAACTTTGCGCACGTCAAAACCAATCCGCGCCCTCACACCTATTTGTGCACGAAGAATTCAAGATATGTGCCTTTTTTCGTGACGCATCTGTGGTTTTGGAACAGATGTCAAATTTAATACTTCAGTCATAAAAATTGACAAGAGAATATGTTATTAAAAATTACTTATTAAAAAACATATATTCTGTGATAGGAGGATAATATTAAAAAGTACCTCTAACAAGTATTTTGATATTCTTAGACATTTCACCAGTAAACTGGTTATATCAGACCTTCGTAATTATATATAAAAATATGAGATAACGAAGAACAAAGTCATTCGATGTTATTGTAGCACATATAAACCGGATGATATTGTTTATTTGAGGATTAAATTCAGAGAATGATTGAGTTCCTGTGTGATAATGTCTTTGTTGAGTTTGGTGGCAAGGTTTTCCAGCAGACTGTAAGCTTCCTATGGGAGTAAAGTGTGCCCTTCTTCTGGCCGATATAATTTTTATATATGAGACTGAATTCATTGATGAGCCAATCATGACTGGAAGCAAAAAAAAAAAAAAATATCTAGCAAAGTCATTCAATTTTACATTCAAATATATCGACGATATGCAGTTTTTCAATAACAAAAACCCTGATCGACCACGTCGATCGCATAAACCTTCCAGAGCTTGAAATCAAGGACACTAAAGACGTTTTTTTCTCGATCTGACTTACAACATGACCAACAGGGACAGCCCACTACTGAGCTGTACGATTTCACTGTGTTCTTTCTTGATATCAATGTCCCTACTTCCCCATTTTTTTTTTATAGGTCGCAGTTGATTCGGTATTCAGGAGCTTGCTCCAAGTACTATATCATTCCTGCAATATATGATTTTCCGATCGTAAGCTTTCCTTTTCTTGATAGCAACATCCCTACAATTCCTACTTACTTAAGAGCGTGATCTGAATACCATGATTTCCGTGATAGATTTCGACTGCTGACGGACAAAACTTACAAAACATGGTTTCTAAAGACGATGATGATAAAAAGAGTATAGAAAAGTCTTTTGGTCACTATGATGATCTCTTATGGAAATATTCCATTTTGTTTGTAATATGAAGGTCGATGATTCTGATTATGCTCATGTATGTGTCTTGTCGTCGTCTTAGTTGAAGCAGACGACGCTTATCCTTTTAAAAATCTGGTCTTATTATCCTGTTTCTATTTCAAGGCTTTCCATCAAGGCATGTAAATGTTTTTTAAGTTTATATTGCGTCTTAGTTTTATCGATTTAGAGTTAGCATTATGGCTTTGTTAGTACTTCAGTATCCTCTATTGTTTTTCAATCTCGATTTTGAGACGGCAATCTAGTGTAATGGTCCGGTACTGTGTATGGTTTCCAACAAACATTGGTCAACTGACCATGTTTATTGTTTCGATTCTGTACCAATTTACTTCCGAACTACGTATAGCTTATATTACCTGCTTCTTTTATTTGTATTTCATCCTACTTTTACACAACACTTTATATGTGTTTTTTGTCGTTTTTTCAATCTGTTAAATAAATACTTTTTAAGTTGTGTCGTGCATTGAACAGCAATAAATTATATTTGCATGTGCACCTTTCCAAATATATTCGATCTCTTGAAATTTTCAAAACTGTTCTGACAGTTAAACTACACAAGAGTTACCATGGAATAAGGTCCCCTGTAAAATTAAGAAATGTACCACTGTCCTGATCATTTAGTCCAGCTAAGACATGTAACATCATCTCTACACTCTGGTGAGGGAGGAGAGGCGCCGAGGCCACACCCATGTCAGTACGAACTGACCCTGGGGACAGACTGACAGCCAAGACTCCGTCCTCCCGGAGATCAACGCTCAGGTTTTTAGACACCATGTTCAGAGCGGCCTGTAAATTAAAATGAAATAAAATATTACTTTATCGTATTAACTATAACTTTATACACAATGACCAGAATAAAATAATTTCATATTCAATTTGAAAATACAACGGATCTTTAGACTGGAACCTCGTACCGCCGACAAAAAACGTTTTCTTTCATGACTTAACTTTTTGTTATGTAAGTCATGTTAGTAGGGGTTTTTTCCCCAGAAAAGCTTTATCAAAGCGATAAAGCTTTTCTGGGAAAAATTCCCACCAACATGACTTACATAACAAAAAGTTTCTTATACATGTTTGCATTTTTTTCGGCAGTGGACCGGGGATCCTTAAGTGTAACATTATGTGGTTCGGCAGTGGACCGGGGATCCTTAAGTGTAACATTATGTGTGCTCCTGTCAACCATGTACTCCTCAAAAGAATCACCTACTTAACATCTCATTTGCCAATTCAGGAAGTCAAACAAAGCAACCATTTTACTACACCATAGGTCATTTTCTCCATATTAGTTTTATCTGTGGTATGAAAGGTCATGGAAATCACTGTCAAAGATTTCCAATTTTTGTTCCCCAAAACATGTCTATAAAACCGTAAAACAGGAAAAGGGCCAATAAAAATCTGTCATAAGGTAACAAACTTACAACACATATACATTATTCTCAAACTAGTATTTCGTGTGAATCGTGTCAGGAAAATAATTCCAGTCACAATACTACAGCCAACCTCGAGGAATGTGCACATCATCGCGGCATGGTCAACCACCTCATTATGTAATACAACAATTAGACAAACGAATTAAGGAAATGTACAGAAATATGCTGACAACGTAAACATTTATTTACTGCACGCAATGATAAAAAGTGCTGACAAATGTATGTGATACTGACACCGTAACATCCATTTAGTGCGAAACATTTAAGAGTGCCGATGACTTGAGTTACGCTAAACGTCTTGTTCACCTTGAGGACTCGTGCACTTGCTGATCGTTAATGGGTTGTACGTCTGCGGTTTGCCTGTCTGTACTGTCAGAATCAAGGATTTTAAGGACACTTTAAGGTCTTAGAAATTTGCGAATAGCCCATAACGCTCACATGAATTACATTGATACAGAGTTAATGACTACAACAGTTTTAAAGGAAAAATAAAAATGAAATGCAACTGAAAGGCTAAGGTTGCTATGTTGGATTTTTGGAGGATCAGAACGAAAGGTAAGAACACTTCTTTGATTTTTTTTATAGTTGCTTAACTGCTTTACAACATGTTCAAACTATTCTAGATTCTAAACTCACAGATAGTCGTCGATAAAATGTATAGAATACACATTATGCATAATATATATTTAATATAGCAAAAGAGGCCGACGAGACTTGACGGTAACTTGAGATGTAAAAATATGTAATTTGTTGTTGTACAAAAACAAACAATAAACAAGCTCCTCATGTTATTCCCATTCAATAAGAGGATTTGATTCTAACATCTCTGCCCCGCTCCTAAGACCCCGGGGGTGAGTCAGGTACACATTTTCATATCATCCCACTGCCATCAAAGGATGATAATTCAAATGAAGTTTGAAATTATTTTCCACCGAAAGGAAGCAAAATATACTTAAACGTTGTTAACGGGGGGAGGGGGGTTAACATGTGAGTAACAAAATTCACTATTTTGATAAAGCACATACATATCTTTTCATCACTGAATATAATTTGATTTCAGCAAATCTGGGTCTGGAGAATAGGATTGTTGAAATATTGGCGATTTTTACCCCTTCAGATTGTGAGGGTGAGTCAGTGTTGCTAAGACTTTTCAACCCATAAATGGTATTTTATCCAGCATATCTGGGTCTGAAGAAGAAGATTGTTGATTTTTTTGACAATCTGACTCCTTTTGGTCCCGCCTCTCAGGCCCCTGAGGTTTGGATCCATTTTTATTTTTATTTGTCTTTGACTATTGAACCGTCCTGCAAAATTACATTGAAATTGGTCGGGCGGTTTTTGAGAAGAAGTCAAAAATGTTCATTTTTTTACGCGCCGCCTACGTCGACAACGAACAAATTCGGACGACGACGGATGGAAATAGCTCACATAAAGTTATAAATGATGGGTTATACATTTAGATTTCAACACAGAAAATGATAACGTGTGCTGTAAAATAATGAAAGGTTATAGATATAGCCATTAGCAGAGGAATTGATTTCGTGTGCTGTAAGGTAATGCAATGTAAACATTTAGCCATCAGCAAAGGAATTGATTACGTGTGCTGTAAAACAGAGAAGGTTTATAAATATAGCCATCAGCACAGAAATTGAGTATGTGTATTGTAAGATAATGAAATGTTAAATTATAGCCATCAACACAGAAATTGAGTATGTGTACTGTAAGATAAGTAAAGGGTTAAAAAATATAAATATCAGCACAGAAATTGAGAACGTGTGCTTACACCACAGTATCAATTACCTTTGACGTTTTATACGGATATCGGCCCAATAAATATTCATCATTGGTTTCTATGGACGCCAGTCGACTTGAGATATTCACAACTGCAGACTTCCGCCATGATAATCCAACACCCTCCGTTGTCTTCGCCGCTGTTTTTAAGAACGGGAGAAGTGCCTGAAATATAAATGACCTTTTTAATATAAATAATTAAATCACATATACGATGAGCTTTATAAAATAATCCAGAGTTTTTGCATTTTATTCTGTTAATTTTTTTATTTCTATCTAATAACAAGAAAATGCAGCAAAGCTGCTGGACACCAAATCTTTTTTTATGAAAATGACTTACTGACAGTCCAACAACCTTGAGGGAACGGATCCTTCATACTTGAATTTATTTAATTATAATAATTTCATAAATTGTTTATGGCATTAATTTTGCATTTAGCACTATCGTCACTCAATATTTGTCACACAGCACGCAAATGTACATTTTTAAACGCACGTTTAGATCTCGACGATTAGGTGATAACGTCGTCTTCTGAGAAAGAGAAGTAGCGATTGTTTCAAATATTTCTATTGACAATGTACCTCTGGATAAAATATCAACCGTCTTCTGGGTTAAATCGTCAATCGTAGCCGCCTCCCCCTTGAATAATAGTTATTATTACTTCTCAAGACTGTTACGAAGACACATTTTACCACAACGCTGGATTTTTGGTTGTTATCACAACTTTGTTTTATGCAAGTGAAATGAATCATTCGTATTGAACAGCAAAACCATGATTTTTTTTATTTCTTATTTTTTTTCTCAAGTCACTGCTACATCAGAAAAGCGGGGGAATGTGTAGCGTGTTGTTTGACACCAAGTGCTTATGACGTCCAGTTTGACAACAATAAAGAGCGCCATTTTGAATGGGTTTTACTGCAATTTTGCCGTTTGCTGCTATTACCTGGAAGATTTCCAGACAAAATTTGATATCAATAGTGCAGTTATGTAAAATCAATAATGTATGCTGCATAGGTGGAACACTCAAACACTTAATCTGCCGTCGCTTCATCTAAACTTGAAACTGAAAATCTACGCAAAGAACAGATTGTACCGTTTAGATTGGACCATACTAAGAGTGACGTCTTCACATGTGAAGATAAAATATTTCGTATATCTTCACTGCATTATGATATGTTTTTATCAAATGAAGAATTCATGATATTTCACTAGTAAATGTAATAATTACAGATACCGTAGGGTTTACTATCATTTATTTGAAGACCGTATGCGGTCTTAATTTCCAAGAAGGCTTTCACGCATGGGGAAGCACCGGAAATGAACAAAGTGTTTACAGATCAAACCCGGCGGCGCTTTGCCCATCTCTTTATCTGCGGGATTGTAGCGACAGTTTGAAGCATCTCGCGCGCATGTCAGTGCAGGCTAAACATATTGTGACGACAGTCCTGTCTTTATGCACAAATAGATTGCCGGCAACCAGCATGAAAGTTCTGCAACTTAAATGAAATGGTTAATATAAGATACCAGTTTACTGGTAACGTTTGTCCTCAAGAGGATAGTAAACGGAGTTAATCCCTAGTAAAGGAAGTTAATCGATAAAGGAACAAATCTGTGGTGTAAAAATATAGGAAGGAAATCAATTGGGAACCGTCGGCGTCGGCACTCTCCGTTAACGAGAAAATACGATTTCGTTCACGGACAGTGCCGACGGTTCCCGACTGGGAGGCTATAATTGTGTTACAGTTGTGGCAGGAATGCATGACATATTGGAGTTTGACTTTCGAGATTGGCGAAAGCGGCAGGAACAGGATTATGTTTTGCCCCTTGGATGGCCATAATAAAGAGTGGAGTAAAACCGAAGTGGAAGGATATCCCGCATACACCAGACAACGCAGCTTTATCAAAGAACTTTGTCAACCTTGAGTTCCATCGAGGAGTGTTGCACCGGGTAACGACTGTGGAGGGAAAGCAGCGAAGACAACTTGTCCCTGCCAGTGAATACATACAGCGGGTACTCCAGGAGCTCCACACGGACGTTGGACATCGTGAAAGAGATTGAACCGTCAACCTTATCAGGGATAGGTTCTACTGGCCGAACATGCTTACCCACATAGAAGAGTGGGTTAAGGGTTGTCCGATATGTTTACGGGGAAAAACCCAGTGAACAGAGCTCCCATGGTCAGTATAACATCACGACAACCTATGGAACTGGTATGCATGGACTATTTGACATTGGAGACATCAGTTGGAGGGTACCAGCACATCTTGGTTATCACGGATCATTTCTCCCGATGTGCCAAGGCGTTTCCCACAAAGAACCAAACAGCGAAAACTACTGCTGATGTTCTCTTCAGAAATTACATGGTCCACTACGGATTTTCAAGGAGACATCATTCTGACCAGGGTGTGAATTTCGTAGGCAATGTCTGACTGAGTTATGTGGGATATCAGGGATAGAAAAATCAAGAACGTCCCCATATCATCCAATGGGCAACGGTATGACAGAGCGGTTTAACAGGACGTTATTGGATATGGTAGGCACCATGGAGACTGATAAGAAAAAGGACTGAAAGACCTATGTGGCACCTCTGGTCCATGCATACAATTGCACCAAACATGAGAATACCAGATATACACCATACTTCCTCATGTTTGGGAGGGGCCCACGGTTGCCCATATATGTGGATTTTGACCTAGAAAGAGATGAAGCTAGTGACCGTGTTCCCATGACTAAATATGTGAAGGACCTGAATGAAAAGCCTTAAGTTGTCTTATGAGGCAGCTGTAGCAGCTTCGCGTAAGACACAAAGTCGTCAAAGGGATTCTTTTTACCTAAAACTAGAGGAGTATCCATTGAGAAATGGGATCGAGTACTTGTACGCAAACTAGCATTTGATGGGAAACACAAGATCTCCGATAGGTAGGAGAATGGGAGTTACCAAGTCATCTCGCAGCCACACATGGATATCCCCGTGTTTGTGGTAGAGAGTGAAGCTGATGTTCGTCAGAGGACACTGCATAGGAATCATTTGCTTCTCATAGGATATCTCCCGATACACACACCTAAGGAAAGACCCAAACCCAAACTGAGACCCAGACCAAGAAAAAGACAGACATCTGAGACAGTAGAGGAGACTACCACAGAAGTTGATTAACCATGTTTCTGATTAAACGATGAGGATGAGGAATATAGCAGAGTGAAAGTAATCCCTCCCGTTCAGGATCCTCTCTCAGGGGAGAGGTCTTCAGGGGCGATGGAGGAGATAGGACATGAACCGGTACCGGAACATCAACCCTCACAACAGCCTTGTGGTGACGACCCTGAGGATGTTGTCGAGGAGGAGGAATCTGGGTTAGCTGATGACGGTCAGGCCAGTAATGGGGAAACTAACCTAGATTCCTCGGAAATATTAGACACTCCAGAAGTGGCTGCAAGGCCAAGAAGGAATCGCCAGCCTCCAGAGTGGATAAGATCCAATGAGTATGCCATGGCCCAGCAAATCGTTGAGCCAGAATGGAAGCAGAAGGCAGCATTTCTGGAGAGGTTGATTAGTAGTGGTAGAGTGATTAGTACAACAACATTGGACAGAATTACCAATTGTCTATAAGATGTTCTGTCGAGCAACCCTGGATGAATTTATCATATATGTAATCACTAATGCCTATGTTTTCTATTACAGTATCCAGTTGAATACCGGGACGTCATTCATTCTTGAGGGAGTGTATGTGGCAGGGATAGCCTGTCCAAGTATCATGGAAAGTGTTATTAATTAAACTAGAATGTTTTAAGAAAGGTGGATGAATGAAATAGTATTAGTGGAGTTTAATATGTAATTATGTCTTGTTTGTTCAGGTGTACATGTATTGTGTGTTTAGTATCTAGATTTATTTAGTGTCATTGTCAATGTGTCAGTTGTTCAGTGCCATGTGCTTTTTTATGTTTTGTTCTGTAACCTGTGACCTGTTTGAGACCCGTAACCCCATACTCACATGTTGGTCAGGTGACCTTTCTTACCTGCCCATGCAATTCGCCTGAGTGAAAAACCAGTTCTGGCAGACATGTTGGAGGGGTTGATCATAAAGAAAATGTATGTTTGAGATACTCTTTTTCATGTAATAGCTGACTATAAAACAAATTGTATTAACTCTCCAAATTAGTATGAGATATTTTGAGTAACTATAGTGTACTTTATTGATGTACTTAATTATGTTCAGGCTATATGTTCTGTGAATATTTGGAAATTCGAAATAACTTCTTTCTATTTCTAATTTAACGATAATGTAAATATATCAGACTAAATCAATTATATACTATTATGTAACAGCTTTTGATTGTTCTTGCAAGTACTGTAAAGAGTCATTGGTTATTTGTTCAGATTCGCCTGCGGTTAGTTATTTTTATATACTGGATTATCATGATATTGGAACCCTTGTCACATTGATAGAGTAAGTTCATTACAGATATATATAACATAAATAATGTATATTACAAATGATATGTGTTATTGGCCTTAGTATTGTGTAATATATTAACCAGTTAAATAGGTTATAAAGTCTATTTTGTCCATGAGCATTGTTATATTAAGTCAATGAAATCAGTAACGATATTGTGAAATAAATCATAAGTATGAAATATAATAAATAATAAATGTAATTATATAGATAATGATATGATGCCTTGTAATAGGTACCGTGTAATGTTTTAGTAACAAGGTGGTGTCTACTGTATGTTCTTATACCTGTGTCATTGTGTTCTTGTAGGGTGTTAATTCATCCACCATGTCTGATGTCCAGAATGATCTAGTAAATGAATGGAAACCAGGAACGTGTTTGTTGTCACGCCTCTGCCCCAATCCCATCCCTGTTTCACAGTAACAAGGGGAATTTCAAGGAGGTGAACATAAAAGGCGGTAACTAGTATGAAATAGACTTACTTTTACACTACTACATTTTAATTCATATTATTCATTCAGTTTATGTCTTATCTCTATAGTTATTCTCCCACACTTCACTTGTGTATTCCTGTTTTTGCTTATAGGGGAACGATTGATAAAATCTATTACCTGTAACTGAGCGAGATCGGGTTATCGCAGTCTAAGGCTAAGATTCTGTAACACAAACAACCCCAACCGAGGCGCAAGCCGAGGTTGGAATGTTACATAATCCGAGACTGAGATGACCCGATCTTGCTCAGTAACAGGTGATTGAATTTTTTCTCGCACCTTTGAGTTCGAAAAAAACCTATTCATTTTTGCTAAAGACTACAAGTATCCCGTCTGGGGCTTCAAATGAAAATTGCCTCTACACTACTTCAGTTACATTTGAATGCTTCCGCGTAAAAATGTAGCCCGTCCTTACAAGGACAATGTATTTCACAGTGTAGATTATATTTCATCTTCAACATCAGATTTCTAACAACATCAAAATAATAATTTTAACGACAAAAAAGCATATTTATAATGCAGATTATCAATTTCAAGACGTTAACGCGCGGACGAATACACCGCGAAATGTCAAGTAAAGGTACCAGACAGATCGGATGAGATTGAAAAATCTAGCATGGGGTATGCCATGGGATAACTTCGTCTGAGTTGCGAGATATACCTGCCTTTACCTACTTCGGAGGAAGACGTCTCACACGCACTTTGATTCTGAAATCGCGTCATCACTTCTTGCAGCGTAACCAGGGTGACGTCATCAACTTTGTCATATTTATTGCGCGCTACCCTGGGATCACCATTTTTTTTTACGGAAGGAAAGTGTAGCAGCAAAATATTCAATAATTCCTTTTTGATGTATACAGAGAAATTTCAACCCTCGGAATAGGACTAGTAAAGTTTAACACTCGGCAAAGCATCGTGATAAACTTGAAAAAATAACCTTGGGGTTGAGATTTATCTATATCACACTGGAGTTCTATTGATGACATACTTGTGTAACGAGTAGTGGTGCTACCACGTTTGTCTTGAAAGTTTGCATCATTATGTCCTCTGTCACGTCATAGAGGTCACCTCCAGGTCCTACGCCAGCATTGTTGAGGAGCAGGTTAAGTCCCCGCCCCTGTAAAATGAGGCCCACTTGTTCTTTTACTCTCCCAACGTTTTCTCTGTCGGTCACGTCTGAAAGGATACATTTCATTTTGAATTAATTACATAGCACTCATTACGTCTTTCCATATCTTCTGTAAACCTACATCAGAAGGGAGATAAATTAACAACCAATAATTTCAAAACTTAAATTTATTGAAATTCACATTTACTTATGTCCACTACTTACAATATAACAACATATATTAGTACATGGTAAGGATGAACTAAGAAATAAGTTTGCGTGGTTTTACACTGTACTACCTAGCGAATATAATGAGTAGTTCAGAATCCGTACCCAGAAATGGTAATTTTGCAGCAGTTATCTCCATTGACTACGCCCTTCAGAGATTTCTTAACGCTCCAAACCGGGACTATCAAGGTGACATATTTTTTTCAAAGAATTTGGGTCGTTAAAAACTCAATAAGAAACATGTGTCATGTTTATAAGATTTCTTATACAAACTACTCCATAACGTAATAAACTTTGATAAGCTGTCTTAAAGATTTTGTCTTATATCATGAATAGATATTACTTAAGATAGTTCTATTAGATTTACGTCAAACAAATGTTCTTTTAAATGTTTAATAAATCATATTAGATATCTTCTATATTTGATTTTTTATACGATATATTGTTTATAAGATAGCTGATATATATAATTAAGTATCTTATTTAAAAGGAAAAAAGGTGATAGTTCTTGTATTCAATATTCAGTTCGCAAGAATTGCTATTGGGGATGTTAATTGAAAAATATGATATACATTCAACACAAATATGTTACTTATCAATTCAAAATCAACATTGAATCGTCAATTTTGAATCCATTCTCAATAAGCTTGATACAATAAAAGTTGAATAATTTATATATCAACTCTTGGTCTCATTATTATCAATTGACTTATTCTGAAAAGCTTCGTCTACTCCTGCTTGAGTCATTCCTGATTATATTATTCTCATTGTTGAGTCAATTCTAAATACGTTTGACACACACTCATTGTTGAGTCAATTATAAATACGTTTGACACACACTCATTTTTGAGTCAATTATAAATAAGTTTGACACACACTCATTGTTGAGTCAATTATAAATACGTTAGACATAGACTCATTGTTGAGTCAATTCTAAACACGTTTGACACAAACTCATTATTGAGTCAATTCTAAACACGTTTGACACACACTCATTGTTGAGTCAATTATAAATAAGTTTGACACACACTCATTATTGAGTCAATTATAAATAAGTTTGACACACACTCATTATTGAGTCAATTCTAAACACGTTTGACACACACTCATTGTTGAGTCAATTATAAATACGTTTGACACACACTCATTATTGAGTCAATTATAAATAAGTTTGACACACACTCATTATTGAGTCAATTCTAAACACGTTTGACACACACTCATTGTTGAGTCAATTATAAATAAGTTTGACACACACTCATTATTGAGTCAATTATAAATAAGTTTGACACACACTCATTGTTGAGTCAATTCTAAACACGTTTGACACACACTCATTGTTGAGTCAATTATAAATAAGTTTGACACACACTCATTATTGAGTCAATTCTAAACACGTTTGACACAAACTCATTGTTGAGTCAATTATATATACGTTTTACACACACTCATTATTGGGTCAATTTTAAACGCGTTTGACACAAACTCATTATTGAGTCAATTCTAAATGAGTTTGACACACACTCATTATTGAGTCAATTCTAAATCAACACAATTGCCTCGTCTTTGAGTCAAATTTAAGTAAGATTGAAACACTCAATGTTATTATTGAGGCAATTTAGATAAGCTTGTTATAAGTCAAAACTGAAAAAAGATTGTTCTTTTCGTAATCTGAATCAACGTAATACTATTTTAGTGGTTGAATCAATTCTGAATTAACATGTCTATCTTTTAAGTAACAACTTTTATATGAATCTTGAATACCGGACATACATTTAATGGACAAATGGAAATAGAAAGATTAACTTGTCGTTTGATTATCGAGTTTACTTACCAAGCTGTAAAATATGTATGGATGGATTTTTAGTGGCTATTTTCTTCAAAGCCTGAAATTAAAAAAAAAAGAAAACGGATCCATCATTAAATCGATATAGAGATCAACAAAATGTAATCAATAATTTGTCATCGATATTTACTTCTTTTTTTTTGTTCAGAGGCATTTATACAGGTTAAAGAGAGACAACTCTATCTATAAACATACAGAAGTTGATATAAAAAATATATATGATGATGATCTATTTTTTCCCGAATTACCGCCATTGCTTTAAAAATAGTGTACTACAGCGCCAGCACAAACGGATAAAACATACCACAGCGTCGACACACAATGATTAAACATGCCACAGCGTCGACACAAACGGATACACTATACCACAGCGTCAACGCACACAGATTAAACACACCACAGCGTCGACACAAACGGATATATTATGCCACAGCGTCAACGCACACAGATTAAACACACCACAGCTTCGACACAAACAGATAAAATATACCACAGCGTCGACACACACAGATTAAACATACTACAGCGTCGACACAAACAGATTAAATATACCACAGCGTCGACACACACAGATTAAACATATTACAGCGTCGACACAAACAGATTAAATAAATCACAGCGTCGACACACACAGATTAAACATACCACAGCTTCGCCACAAACAGATTAAATATACCACAGCGTCGACACACAATGATTAAACTTACTACAGCGTCGACACAAACAGATTAAATATACCACAGCGTCAACGCACACAGATTAAACATACTACAGCGTCGACACAAACAGATTAAATATATCACAGCGTCGACACACACAGATTAAACATACCACAGCGTCGACACAGACAGATAAAATATAACACAGCGTCAACGCACACAGATTAAACATACTACAGCGTCGGCACAAACAGATAAAATATATCACAGCGTCGAGACACACAGATTAAACATACCACAGCTTCGACACAAATGTATAAAACATACCACAGCGTCAACACACACGGATATAATATACCACAGCGTCGACCCAAACGGATAAAATATACCACAGCGTCAACACACACACGGATAAAATATACCACAGCGTCAACACAAACGGTTATCATATACCACAGCGTCAACACAAACGGATAAAATATACCACAGCGTCAACGCACACAGATTAAACATATCACAGCGTCGACACAAACGGATACACTATACAACATCGTCAACGCACACAGATTATACATACCACAGCGTCGACACAAACGGATATATTATACCACAGCGTCGACACAAACGGATAATATATACCACAGCGTCGACACACACAGATTAAACATGCCACAGCGTCGACACAAACGGATAAAATATACCACAGCGTCAACACACACAGATTAAACATATCACACCGTCGACACAAACGGATATATTATACCACCGCGTCGACACACACAGATTAAACATACTACAGCGTCGACACACACGGATATAATATACCACAGCGTCAACACAAACGGATAATATATACCACAGCGTCGACACACACAGATTAAACATACTACAGCGTCGACACAAACGGATATAATGTACCACAGCGTCAACACACACAGATTAAACATATCACACCGTCGACACAAACGGATATATTATACCACCGCGTCGACACACACAGATTAAACATACTACAGCGTCGACACATACGGATATAATGTACCACAGCGTCAACACACACAGATTAAACATATCACACCGTCGACACAAACGGATATATTATACCACCGCGTCGACACACACAGATTAAACATACTACAGCGTCGACACACACGGATATAATGTACCACAGCGTCAACACCCACAGATTAAACATACCACAGCGTCGACACACACGGATATAATGTACCACAGCGTCAACACACACAGATTAAACATATCACAGCGTCGACACAAACGGATACACTATACAACATCGTCAACGCACACAGATTATACATACCACAGCGTCGACACAAACGGATATATTATACCACAGCGTCGACACAAACATATCAAACATACTACAGCGTCGACACACACGGATATAATATACCACAGCGTCGACACAAACGGATAAAATATACCACAACGTCGACACAAACGGATAAAACATACTCAGCGTCAACACACACGGATTAAATATACCACAGCGTCATCACACTACGATAAAATATACCACAGCGTCGTCACACAACGATAAAATAAACTGTAGCATCAAGGTACGGATGTAATATACCACAGCGTGAACAAAGTAATCAAATATACTACAATGGCTTACCACAGCATCATGACACAGATAAAATAAACCACATCGTCGATTCACAGTGATATCTCTTCAGTTATGTATAAGTATACATATATAAAGTAAGTAAACAAATTTGGAGGGGAATTTTATCTTTAATATCGTTGTATGAAATTATTAACTGTAATAGTGTGAATTAACAACAGATGTTTAAACCCATAACAATAAATTGTTTATGATACAGTACATATAATGTCAATACATGTATCTTGCGTTAAATCTCAACGGATAACGAAAGGCATGTTGTATAATAATAATGTACGTATTTTCACATCGCAATTATTTACATAAACATTGTTTATCTATCGATGTCATTTCATTTATATTAAATATATATTGTACCATGTAATGTTAAGGACATGTGTGTGAAAGTGACGATTTGTTTCTAAAATATCAGTTTGAAGAGCGACCCTGGCGCGGGTCGCTTATTTTCCGCATGTTATAGAGGGCCGGCGTTCTGACGTTAATCGACGCCAGACCGATATAAAAAAGTCGATAAAACGTCAGAATAATTCGGACTATAACCATCCTTGAAAACATATATCAAAGTTTTACTTTTTACACAAACAATGTACGTATTAAACGTTTCAATACCGACTGTCATAGCTTGACAAAGGGACCAGTCGGTCTTGAAACGTTGGGCTCATTCCCCGAACACCAACTCTGGAAAATTGAAAGGAATGTGTTTATATAGAAAATTCTTTGATGTTTAGTTATAGCCTATTTCAACTAAGAATGTCAACTCATTTTGTAGATATGATACTAAAGTCAATAATAAAATGGATGAAAAGTTTTATACATACATATAACTGTAATACACATTTAATACAGCACTACGTAATAGAAAATAATCATTAAATATTAATATTTACATTATATGAAAAATAAAAAAAATACTTACATTATCTGAAGAAGTTTTTTTCCTTAATTTAAGCCACATTGATACTAAGGTCTGCAATAAAATAGAGTTTCTATTCATACATATAACATTTATAAACATTTAATACAGCTCTAAAATATAATTATTAAACAGAAATATAAACAGTAAACCACTAAATGAAGCGGAAGTTTCTAACACAAATCACATTCTCTATATATTTCACTAAAGTCTCTAGCACAAAACATTCTATCCAAGATGCAGAAGCTGTGATGCTGAATCGGCGTAGGTCATCGGGTCGACAGTTCCAGTCTGATAACGGTTTTTCATGGTTTTTTCAACGTCTGTCGACGTTGGCGTATCTCTTCTTTCGGGGTTGAAAAGTGCCTCCTGCATCTCTCTGGATCCGGTTGATGTCATTCACGTTCTGTATGTCTTTAAACGTCTGGCTGATGGTGTAGATGTTGGGGTGGGCATGCAGTAACCTTCTTTTCAGTTTTCCGTGCCAAGCTACCAGATGGTTGGTAGTCCGAGGTCCCTCTGTTGAGAAGTGGTTCCAGGTTGGTCGGTCTCCTTCTACCCATTGCTCTGTGACGTAGTCTGTGAAAAGCAGCACGGGATGTGGTATGTCAGCATCATCAGCATCTTCAAGGGTTTGGAACCAGACGTCTTCTATGCGGTCTAAGGGGATGAGTGGAAGAACAGCAGCTCGGTGGACAAGTAATTTGACGTCGTCGTTCTCATGGTACAGTGTCTGGAGTACGATTGACTGGGCCTTTCGCCAAATACATTGAGTGTAATGAAAGAAACAGCCTTTTAAGTTGATACAAGGGAAGACACTGCTGATGGCGTTGTGTGCAGCTACCTCAAAATCGACGAAGGCTGTTGTGGGTCGGAATGGAATCTGGAAGTTTGTCATGTTTTCCTGTAGTATCGTGAAGAAACGGTTGTAGATAGCCTGGTTCTTTCCGGGAAGTAGTGCATATACAACTGGGGTCATCATACCTTCAGTCTGTAAATGGATGCTGTAAATCTGGTGAAACATAGTAGGACAGGTGTAGACTAGGTGCCGTCCCTGAAGAATACGTCGGAGGCTGCAAGTTCTGTTGTTCTGTTCACCGTCGTCGAAGAGGAGAAATGGTTCGCCTGTAGATGTTTCTGTCCATCTTCCATCCAAGGTGATGTCGGTCAAGGTCTTTGGTAGTGGATGAGTCTGTTTGCGGCGAGCACGGTAGAGAGATGATTTGGCAGTGTAAAATGTTGGCAGTCGCTGGACCACGGCTTTGGAAGTGTCATCCAAGTCGTTGTCTCGGAGTTGGTTGAGTTCCTCGTCGAAGATGGAGGTATTGGTCTGATAGATTTCACGTAGCGGTTGGTGATCTAGTTCATTATCTGTTTTGCATCAATGTGTGGATGTCTTCCGAAGTTTGCTGGTATGTTGTTTACTGTCGAGAGGGACGCTGAACAACCTGGGATTGAACATCTCCAGAATGTTCTGTCGCCGTTCCATCACGGGAAAGGTTCTGTCCGCCTCTTCTGCTGGTGATGATCTTTTGCCATCTTTTAGATGATGCATCAAAGCACACAATAACAGATAATAATATCAAACTGAAGTCACACAAGTTAAACACAATGCATACAAATCTGAAAATAAGTACAAGTTTAACTAATATATGACAATAATTATAAGAGAATTCACACAAATCTGAAAATACAAGTTTAACTAATATACCATAATAAATATATGATAATTCACACAAATTTGAAAAAAAAGTACAAGTTCATCTAAAACAATGACAAATTCTGAATACAAAATTCACATTCACTGAGTAAAGAAGTTGTTGTTTCAAATTACAGAGCGAAATATGATAATTCTCCAAAATGTGCTGCTGTTTTATACATAACCCATTTAACAGCTTTGGATTGGAACTCTAACAATAAATTTGTTTGATACTGAAACTTTTTCTAAATATTAATTAATATTTTGCAATTATTGCAGTTATTGATTATCTGATTAGTTATCAGAAGTTGATTTTCCTGTGCAATTTACCTGTACATCTTTTCTGCAATATACTATAACTCACTATCATCACAACTGACCACCTATGTAAACATGTTTTTTTTAACAGAGTTGGTGTTCAGGGAATCCACCGAAACGTTGCGACACGTTTAATACATTGTTTGTGTAAAAAGTAAAAACTTTGATATCACATATTTCCAAACTGATGAATCTTATTAAAGATATCAGATGCTTGAAAACAGTTTCCAATGTTTGTTTACATTTTTGGCAGTGGTGCAGGGATCCTTAACTTATAATGATATATTTTCATTTTATAAACAAAACAATAATCTGTAAACTTACCACAGCGTTGTCTGGTTTCCGGCATGTAGCTATAATACATGATGGCGATGATGGTAAACTAGCCAGTTGTCTGACGAATTCGAGACCAAGTCCTCTATTGGAACCCGTCACGAGCACTGTCTTTGGTGGCGAGTTCATTATAGCTTACCAGGTACAGGTAATGTTATACGGCTAGACCTCGTCTATTCTTATATATAACCAAGTTCCCCCTAACGTAGACACAATGAGTAATTATAGGATAACGACTTGAAACATTTCGGCCTCGCAGAGCAAAGATCACTGGTTATATCAACTAAACATGTGTATTCCCGTATTCTTAATGATGTGGTTCGTAGAAATACTTGTTTCTGGTTCACGTTTCTTTCCCGGATCAGATATTCCCTAGAAGTTGAAGGTCTCGTAAGAAAAAAAAACACGTGTGGCGAACAGGATAAGACAAGGACCACATCACATGTATCTCGTACCAGCAATGATATAAAGGCTTTGATAGAGATCGTTAAGACCCGTGCATTTCTACAGAAGACATGTATCTACATGTAAAGAGATGTGTCCGTCACGACGGAATGACATTTGACATGCCTATATGTACAAGGGCTTTCAAACTAGCAAAATGTCGATATATGGCTAGTGTATGTTCGTATACACTTACATCACCATACTCCTACGAAATGTATACAATACACGTGAAATATCTCCCCCATAATATTTGTTTTGGTATATATCGTATATACCTAAAAAGAAAAACAACTGATGACGGAACTACTTTTTACACTTCAGAATGCAAAATTACAACGCACCTGTTTTTTTTAGCGCAATTGTTTAGTTTACGTAAAAATTAAATAAATCTTTAACTGTGCATTTACAACGTGTTTGTCTACTTTTTCAAAATTAAATTATAAAGAATGACCAAGATTTTGTTTGGTATATACGGTATATACCGAAAAAAAAATGTGCACTTTTTTGCATAAACCGCTTCGCAGATTTATGCCAAAGTGGACATTTTTTTCCGGTATATAACGTATATACCAAAAAAAAATCTTGGTCATTCCTAAATAAACAACAAAATCATGTAAATGCACGTCTTAAGCATGTGTACTCTATTCATGAAGTCACAGATAAATTCAAATCACCCGAAGAGGCCCAAGATGGGCGAAAGTACTAGCGAGATTTAGACTTCGGTGTTTTGTTTTATTTACATGTATAGATATATATATGAATTGAAATCTGAAAGAAACAAGCACGTATTGTTAAAATTTTAATATGTCGATTTCGAAAGCTTAACACATTAAATATTTACTGCACCAAATGGTCACTCTGTGGTGACAAATACAGAAAGAGTGACGATGCATGTCTAACGTGACATATGTAAAGTACACAGCAAAAATTTATCATAATACAAATATAAAATGTTCGGCCACGACAGATGATTTATTTTCGAACATATAATTCCTGAAACACGTGACAGAGTTAATGCATGAATAATTAGTATGTGGTTACATGAGCTTGTCATTTTATTTATCTATTTCTTTTGCAACGATAACATAATTACATATAATGTAATCTGAACGTATCTTATCATATCATATATATAAAATAGATGAGACAGTAGACGCTTACCCTTCAGAAACACCTGGTCTTACTCTCCGTGTACTTTCTTTAAAGGTGTTAATGTATATCTTCACTTCCTACTAAATTTATTCAATACACAGGTGATATCAAAAGGGAAAAGATAAGTAATAGAACAATTATCACTTTAAGTCCAAATATTTCGGCCTCCTGGCCTTCTCCAAGGGCGAAAGTCAAAGATTGATTCAAGTGACGTCCATCTTGCTTCTTAGGAACATACCTATAAATCTATTTATTGTTGTTGACACAATATGTCAACCAATAGCCTTGTGTAACGGTTCAAAAGCAACCAATGAAGTAAATACAAAACGAACGTTGTAAGATATATAAAACATGTTAAAAACAACTTTCAGCTGTAAAACAATTAGTGTTTGTAAGAATCTGCTGAAACATACGGGGCATAAATGTGTACTTGAGTACTACCTTTAAAATAACCTATCACCAAATGAATTACAAACGAGCATTATAATGACGTCTCTAAAGCAGGGGGCCGCCATTGGGTCGCGGGTTCGAGACCTACGTGAGGCAGTCGCCAGGTACTGGTCGTAGGTCGGTGGTTTTTCTCCTGGAACTTCAGCTTTCCTCCACCACCAAAACCTGGCACGTCCTGAAATGATCATAGCTGTTATAAGGACGTAAAACACAAACAAACCAAACCAACCAAACTCTAAAGCAGAAGATTGCCTTACCGGTAAAATATTGCTCCCTCAAATAAGGCAATATTAGAAGCATTACAAAAACAACATACTCAACGTTTAAATAAAAATATCACTGAGAAATAAATGCACGTTTAAGGATCCCCGTACCGCTGCCAAAAACTGTAAATAAGTGTTGGAAACTGTTTTATTTTCAGCATGACTATAGCTATGATAAGTCATTTCTTTATAAAAAACAAGATACTGTGTGGGACTTTTATGAGAAATAATAAATATGAAATAAACAAAATGTAATCAACAACAGTATTTTTGGAGTGTAAACTCAAGATAATTTCCTATCCATTCTCCTCTGACAAAGTTCAACAACATTGTATAAACAAACATACCACAGCTAATAGGTTATACTAGAGAGTAAATTTAAGAAAATGATACCCTAACTTTTCGACAAAAGAGTTTCCGGGTTTGAAAATATGAATTCCATTATGGTTAACAGATATTGAATGCATATACTAACTACTAGAAAAATGAAATAAAGAAATAATTATTCAAAAAAATGAATAAGTAAATAAGGACGACCCAGGCACAAGCCAGCTGCTATGAGACATGGTTCATCCGGGCGGAAATATGTTATATGGGCGTCTGCTTTTGACGTGCAACATGTATTACTAAACACACGAACAGGCAGTTATTAAATGTAATTTATCATCTGACAACAATTGGTACAATTACTGTTACTGTATTAAGGTAGTTATATATGCGGTATGGTTTTCACGAAAAACAGTTATCAAAATATTTATCAAAATATACGATCATCACTTCAGGATGTAAATTCTTCTTGGGTAGATCACGCGAAATAAAACGTGAATATAGGAATGTGTATATTTGTATCCGGTTGGCTTTCTAAGACTTACATGTTTAGTAAAATATGTTAAAATGTTTCCTTTTTTTCTCTCTTCCTGAAATTATTAGAAAACATAAGAAATGACAAGGAAGACTGAGCTACTGTAATGGTTTCTCGGTAAAGTATCGTCCTGACATTCTGGTAAGCAACGGGAAACACGTGCCTTTCACAGACAAAGCTAAAAGGTGGTATGAAACGTCAACACAGACATTTAACACAGACATTTAACGTGTTTTACTTAAAATATATTAGATGCAAACATTAAAGACTTAAAGTACACACATTAAATCGTTATAATCAACATAGGAAACGCAAAAACAAATTTAATGAAGATTTATCTAACTTCATGTTGGATTTGCCTTTAAAAGCAGTTCAGTACCTATATTACCATTTTTGGAATCTGCTCATCTCATGAAAACTTCAATAACACAAATGTGATTATTTTTCTCATCGCTATTACCGAAGGCGTTCTATGTTGTATATAAAATAAAAGAATTAACCAACGACCACGATAACGATAATAATTAGGTGCTGACCATAAACACTGATCATACAAAGCCAACAGATGAAGATAACAAATAATGACAAGGACGACAAATCGATAAAAAGAGGCCTTATTGTCAAAACAAGAGAACAAATAATCCACGACGTCTGTGCACAAAGACAATTTAATATTTGGTTTTTGTTTTTGTTTGTTTTGTTTTGTTGTTTGTTTTGGATGTAGCGTTCTCGGAACAGCTAAGGTCATTCAACGGTTGCATAGAGAGAGACACCAGCCTAAAAGAAAGCGAAGAAAGAATAGAAAAGATGTAGATCCCAAGTGGTGTAAGTAGGGCAGCAGGTCAATTTGTGTTTCTTTATTATCCTCCAAGCAGAAAACATAGGAGACAACTTGCTGATTCTGCAGGGGGTACACTCATTAGTCGCCTCATACGAAAAACGTGCAGTAAAATATATGAGTTCTATCTTTCCCCGAACTTCAAGCGGTTCACTCAAAGCATAAAAAGACCACAGCGGCAATACACCCTACGACAAAATACAACACAGCATGAATACTTGCCAGTAGAGTATACGTGACTGCGTCCAAACACAACGACAAATATTTGTGTTTCCTTCGGACAGTCTTTAGATAAGTTTCGACACCGATAACATTATAATCCAATAGCGGCAGGGCCATGACACGGAATGCTTTAAAATGGTAATCCCTTGTGATTTTCCGCCAAACCATTTGATTTTCCAGGCACCAATCATGGTGTGACGTCAAATAGTTATAGAGAGATTGTGTTTGTGAAGACATGAGTGTTCCGTCATTTGGTAAAATGATCTGTTTAAAACGTAATATGAACGTAAATATAAATATTATTAAAGAATCAATATGATCAATTCACAAGGCGTCAATATAAACAAAAGCAAAACAAACCATAAGGCCAACACACGCAGGGACAGAATGTAACACATTGTTAAAAGAAAATACGGAATATACCGCGGCGCCAACGTTTTTCAAATGCTAAAATCTCGAACAATTGAAATTTCGTTGAATACATCGCAAAATGTGTTTTATATCGACACATGTCGACATTTACGCAAGGTTAATTCTACTGACAACAAATACTTCACATGAAACAATGTAAGGGAGGCAATTGGTTTGTTTGTTTGGAGTTTAACGTCCTCGCAACAGCCAGGGTCATATGAGGACGGGTGCCTAGGTGAGCAAATGTTGTGAAGTTGAAAAAGAAACGGTACATTATTTCGCAGGGAACTCCGGCTGTCCTCCACCACTTAAAACTGGCACGTCCTTGAATGAACATAGCTGTTAATAGGGCGTAAAACACAAACAAACAAACAAACAAACAAACCAAACCAAACCTTTTCGCTATAAATCAACAGTTTTATTATTCCATATTCTCATTCTCCTCGAAAAGACGCACCTGCAGGTCGGGGATCGAGAAAAGAATACACCTGTTGTTACCCACAGCATGTATAGTAATAGGCGACTTATGTGGGAACCCCCTGCAGAATTGGGGATTTGCTTTTGTGCCCCTACTTGGAGACACAAATGCGATCAAAATTAATCTGCTGCACCAATTGCAATATTTGGAATATTTGTATTTCTCTCTATTTCTTACAACCTTTCATTTCCTGGCGCCTTGTTTGGCAATACCTCACTTTTCGCTTTAATTTTGAACGTTCGCCCAGGTGAGGAATGCAATGGGTTCTGTCCTCAGGCCGGGACATACCAAAGTACATGTACTTTAAAAGGTAATTGATTTTCTCTGCTTAACGTTCAGCATTTAGGGGAATGACAACAACTGGTTAACCCGTTGTCAGTACAATGTGACCGGGCGGAATGCTGTGATGGGTGCCTGCGGCATGCTATAACAGTGATATAGCACTATAAAGTCGGCATCAGATCCGCGCTATCACAAGGAGACAAGTACACCAACATACCCTGCCTCCAGCACACATACACACATACATGCTTACACAATACACATGGCGGCACGCCCTTAAATGACACTAGCTGTCATTAGGACGTTAAATAATATAAAACCTAAACCAAACTAAAACCTCGAAAAGAAAAGAAAAAAGTGATAATAATAAGAATGGTATATATTCTGAAGTTCCATAATGTTTAATGTTTCTTAATTTTATTTATTCTATTAGTTTACAAACAATCGCAAATGCACCTATTTGTGGTTCAGACTCATTCCAAACTTTGACTGAAATGCTATACCGCATATATAATGCGTAACAAATATATTGTTTTCGCGTGAACCGGTACCTCTTTTTGTGCTTAGATTATTGAGTACGGAACTCGCTTTTGGTGAATGGTTACTATCATATGATTAATTTTCTCTGAAATTAACAAAGAAAACCATATCGTATAGTTTTCAAAGCAGCAGACTATTGTATCTTTTTAATCTGATACTTTTTGGCGACAGACATACTTGGGACATCCATGAATAAATTACCAGTACATGTATGCCATAAAAAAGTTTTATAGCAACAAACAATATGTTGTTATGCCTAAAATAATGCGAAACATGGGGCGGGGTTTGGCGTTCTCACGAATATATATCATTCGTTAGTTCTTTAGCTGTTAACATCGAACGGTCGTGAACACAACATTCTAAATTGGAAGTTTTATTTTGGTACGGATGGACAACATCTTTGACCTTTGTCAGCATGTGACTGATATCCGACAACAGACCCGCAACCCTGCAATTCTTAAAGTACAATATACACATTCGTTTATACATATTGTATGCTGTGATTTACTAGCAACTTTGGAAGATCTGACGCAAACAGGAACAAGATTATGAATGTATTTTATATAATGTCGAGCAACAAAGCAAACTAAAAATCTTAAAGAGCTGAAACAATGTTGAGAAAAACAAAATGTATTTTTCACTATAAGTCACTTTCAGTTCCCGGCCGCTCACGGGGCAGCTCGTTTTAAAATTTTCATATCTATCAATTTGTGATTACTTTTCTTTGATTTAAAATTTGTGATATTCAATTTTCATATTAGCTGTATTTCAGTGGTATAATTCGTAACAAATTATAGATTCATATTTATGATTTAATAATTAAGGTTGCGCACTCGGCTACCAAAAATGACAATAACTACCATTTTTACAGACTCTAGTATGTCTCGGCCAGGGGGCAGAACCGAAAGCCTTCCTCACAGGGACGAACGCTCAACTAAAGGCCAAAATTGAGGTATTGTCAAGGGAGACATTAGGAAGAAGAAAGTTGTTTAGAAAGAAGAGAAAAGATAATATCCCAAATTTAGTCGCCTCTTACGATCATGCAATGGGTGCGAAGTACAACTCTTACGCCCTACCTGCAGGGGCATTGTTTGGGTCTCAAACTTACAAATCAGCCAGCCAGGCAATATCAACTATCAAAACCATAAAACCATTTCAATCTCCTCATAAGTTTTAAAAGTCGCGATACAACATTATTTCACAGTGGCGGATCCAGAGACCTATCTGGGTGGGTGAGTGGGGTTCCAAATTTCCAGGGGGATTTCCATGTGGGGGAAAATTGAGGAAAATGGTGAAAATACATGATTTTTAAAGAAAATTATCGGGGGGGGGGGGGGGGGGGTTGTCTTGAAGGAACTTATTATATCTATACACAGAATAGCTACAACTTACACAGGTAACTTTCACACAGGTAAGTTAACAACACTTTTCCTTGTTCTCTAAAAGGTAGGAGAACTGAGAGCATCCCGCAGGTTCGATCCCCGGTAGAAGCACATTACTCTCTTTCCTAATACAAAATTAAAGCTCTTAAAATTGTACCCTAAAAGTGAAAGTCTCGTCAAACCTATAACGGGCTAAATCTACACCCTCTTTGAAAAAAATGATAACCCTCACCCGAAATAAATGAATTAAAAAAATATTTCGGACTATCAAAACATGCGAAGCCTTGTTTAAAGCTTAAGCTGATGAGTTTAATGACAAAGGGAAATTCCAAACTATTCTATTAAAAGAGATAATAATGATACAAATTAAGATTGAAGTTGTACAATAGTATATGTACACGGTTTTAAGATAACTATTTCATGACAACAAACACAAAAGAAAAGTATTTTCTTTCACAGATTTAAAAAGAATTAGTTTGCCTTAAGCGTTAATGCGTTAACGCAATTAATGATAACTTTTACGTACCTTAGTAGGTAAAACTGGTCAGTGTTTGAACAAACGGTCTCACAGACCATCTACATTAAATCCTTTTCTCGGCCGAGTGCAGTAACTACAGAACCTTGGAAAAAATCATGTCTTCACGGGCATTGTAAACCACAGGGACCTGAGAATTTGTTACAGCTATATTTGGACCTAAACTAAGGTGTTCAGAGTAATTTTACATGTTTTAGGGGTTTAGATCGACTTTCGGTAAAAATGACACCCCCAATGATCAACAAATTATCAGGTCCCTGTAGTGTAAACGTGTAGACATCTCTACGATTTAACTCATATCCCCACCCCACTTCTTTCGACATACAATGTAGTAAGTAACTTTATTTGGTCTCGAGATCATTAAAACATGATATATCCAGAAAAGGTTAACTTATATTCCATTAAAAAGTATCACTTACAACCTATGATTTCTGAAAACTTAGTATTCCATTAAAAAGTATCACTTAAAACCTATGATTTCTGAAAACTTAGAGAGGACATGTTCAAAAAATCTTAAAATAATAATTTGTTTCCACAGTGTAACTTAATCTTTGTTAGCTAGCCTAATTTGATATAATTAAATATGATACATAATGGACGCAGACTACAAGCTTCTATATCCATATCAGTACATACAACAAAATTAACATTATGATATACTTCAAGTGTCAATTAAACAGTTTTTAAAACTAAAAATTAAAAGTTATATTTTCACGTTTACAGTCGGTACTCATCTAAACCAATTTCAAACTGTATAACATTAGATGAATCAGTGCCATCCTGTGGAAAACTGTTCCATTTATCAACAACACGGAAAGTAAAGAAATGTTTCCTTATACCAAGGTGACAGTGCAATTATTCACGTTATTATATGTCTAGTTATGACAATGTGCTGATCTTTTTTTTCTTGACCACCTTTAATTTTAATCACTATTCATGTTAAGGTCTGTCCCATTTAATCTTTGTAAAGGTAACTAAACCCAAAGACATTTAATCCACGTAGTTATATTTCATGGTCCCGGCTGGCACATTATCAGATCCGAACTTGTTATGATAAACATAGCAACAAGGAAACTCTGTTTATTTTTTCACATGCATAAGCGACCTTCTGACCAAATCACGTGACTTTCTACCAGAGACCTAGTTTTGGAGTGCACCGGCGGGCAAGAAAACTATAGCAGGCAGGCTGCCGTCAAGTTGACATAAAAATGGTGGCTTCGTCGGGAAATGTAACCACTGCATCAGACATAGATCAGGTGCATGGTTACTATATGATGTTCGGCACAATGGTATTATTCACTGGAGTGAACCTCTTCATAACTAGACTTGGCACCCCTAAGACAGTTCGTGAAGATCCCTGGCGATGGAAGAATATCTTAATTTCGTGGGTGCATGCATTGATTTGCGGCGTTTGGGATATTTTATGGTAAATTTGATGAAGTTTGTCGTTTGATCTTTATAACACAAGTGTTTTTATCCTGATGAAATCGGAAAAACCAGACATGAATCATCGTGTGATGGTTATTAAGAAAAAATATGTCGCTTAAATCATTTCAAAAATATTAACTTGGCATTTACCATTAATACTCGTCAGTATATTGTCGCATACAACACGTTAGTGTTACCAGTTTTTCATCTTGCTCTGTCAAAATGCAGTTAGTTGATCATCAGAAAAATAATCAATTAATAGTGATCTTATATTATATTCATTTGTCAAAAGGACCACTCTAAACACCGGGACTGAGAAATTAAAAGTTGTCAATATATATGCATGACATTGTTTAGAATTGAGAGCCATACCATTAATACCATTTCCCCAATAGTGATATCCACTACAAAACATGTAGTTGTTTGTCATCATCTTTGTCTGATCATGCAGAAACCCTGTTAATTGTTTATAAAATTAAAGGCTTAAATTAAGTGTTGAGTCTGTTTCAGGGGTGTAAAAATTGTTTTGAAAGCACTTTCCCTTGGCAAGTAGACATTAGAAAATAGAAATTCACTTGCCTGAATATAATTTCTACCTGCCCCCTTAAAATGCATATGTAATTGGAGTATAAAATGCCTTGCCAGAACAAGGTTGAACCGTTCGAACCCTAGACCTTCCAAACACTAGACATACTTTCTACCTTTTAATTAAGCTACCTGGTCGCCTATGATCGACCAAGTCCAGTTTTGCTACATTCCTCCCTCCTTTACCAAGTCTTTGCCCCAGTAGACAACACTGTTTCCAACCCGGGTTCGGGTATCACCTTGCCAAGCATTCACTTAGTACTTGAAACCAGAAATAAGAGTTGCATGGTCATAGCTATAGGCACCAAATGTAACAGGAACGGAAAATTGCACAGCCAGACTGGGGTTTGAACCCAGGATCTTCCTAACTCTAAACAGACACTCTACAGGGGTGGAATTAAAAAAACCCAGTTACTGGTCCAAAAGGCCAGTTGAAATAAAAATCTACTGGTCCTGTTTGAAGTGCACTGGTCCAGGTACGAGGGCAACAGGCCCAAGCGAGCCCCAAAGGTACCGGATACTCTTCTGATCCCCCACCAGAAATTTGAAATCGAGAAGCTTTGTGATACATTTTTGGCTGAAATTTTTGATAAATTTACAAAATATCTACTTGCCAGGCGGAATAGCTTGTTGAAAAACCTACTGGTCTACCCAGAAAATCACGGGCCAGTTGACCAGCTACTGATTCCACCCCTGATAATGATGAAATTAAAAATATATTATGGCAAGACAACACGGGACAAACTCTATTTAACTAAAAAGCCTTAGTGTAAACATGATTTAGGATGAAATGCCCTGGATTCGTAGTCATTACAACTGCTATCAAATCACATATTTAATATACATTCTTCTGTTAAATTTTCAATACAAATTTAAACTTTTGAAAAGGTAAAAGAAAACAAAAATAACTTGGTCTAGGTAATGGTAGGGCAATTTGCCCCAATTAAAACACCAAAAACGTCCCAAACTGACCCAAAAACCATCAACAATAGCATTCAGCTAAAAAGGGAACTATTTTACATATCCTTATTGGCAAAATATTCATCTGTGTTATGCTGTCAAAAAGCGGAAGAAATTTGTGACTTGCAAAAGCTATTGCGGCAAAAACGAGAAAGTAAATCGTTCACAAACGGCAAGACAATTTATATATAATTACCCAACACTACAAATTCAAATAAATAAACTTCATGTGCTTGTATTAATTTACTAGATTTTTCAAAACTCCCAATCAGCTTTGAAGGCAATACCATGATTGCTATCTCACTCATATAGTCAGGTTTATATTATATATACCAAATTGACTTGCATCATAACGGAATGACCTACAGCCTTTCATTTGTCAACACTATCATTTTTTTTCAGAAATGGCTGCTGGAAATTATTAAATATAAATCATTCGTCTAAAGTTTCCATTTATATGTTAACTCAAAAAATGGAGTTTTGGATATGTTGTTGGGTCGTTTTGTGTGTGCTTTTTGGTTTGTTTAGAGTAAATCACCTTGCCCGATACATATTTAATGTCTGTCTATATTGAGGGTGTTTCTCTAAATTTAACATTATAAAATGAAACTCCCTTTGAAGATGCAATTCTTCAGGGTTCAGAATTAACAATGGCCTGTTGCCACACAAAATATGGTAAATCTATGAAAAATTCCATTGACCTATATAGCTAGTCCTATTGTCATACATAATTTTACAATCATTGGGGAAGTCATGCATTTGATGAAAAAAATTTGTTTACAATACTTAGAATTTTTATTTCAACATTTTCCATATAAGAAGTCATTTCATTTTCAAAGAAATAATCTGAAATAATTCCCTTTTTTCTTCAATTTTCAGTCTCGTATTGTATCCAGAACTATTTGGTGACTTGATTCTTCATATAAATTACTTCACTTTTCTCATGATACCCTTTTCAACAGGTAAGTATTCATATACAATCATCAATAATGGTAAAAGTTAAACCATCCTATATTCTAAAGTTTTGTTTGTGTTTGTTGTTGTGTAATTCAGCAGTTTTCAGTTGAAAACATAGACTACACCTATAAAAAACGGGATCAATCTACAATTTATTTTCACGGGTCCTCTTCAACTATATTGCTAATCATTGGGTCCCACAACTTAAAATTTCCGTTCTATCTAAATTCTATGAGTATAGGACTCTGCACTCGTATGTAGATTTATCACTGTACTGAATATCAGCAGATCGACAGCTTTTCACAATTTAGAACAAAGATGCTAGAACATGTATGCCATGGAACAATGTAAGACTATATAGTATACATGTACTTGAATATAATCAGGAATCTGGAAAACTATATTTCAGTATGCTCTTAAGAACTTTAGTTGCACATCGAAGTGCCCAAACTGATAATATTCTTCTCTTTACTAGTTAATTATCTCCCCTTGGAGAAAAAAATCAAGACCATTTAAAAAGTGTGAATAAAAATGTTCAGCATATTTTTTGTTTATTTAGAACATCTTCAATTTTTTTTGTTTTACAGGGTATTTTCTCTATGATTCCATTGATATGCTGATCAACAAGAAACTACGCCAAAACTGGGAGGTCACGGCACATCATATTGCTGTAAGTTGTATTTAGAGGCTGATAAGGGATATGATATCAAAATCGTCATATTATAAACTTTTTATCATATGTTCAAGTAACAAAAAATCAAGTCAACACGAAAAACAATAAGATAATTTAATCAACAATGTCAACTGAAACAGATTATTACAAGATGATATTCAGTCAATTCTGAATAAATATCGTTTCAAATCGCTGCTGTCAGTAATTATTAGTCCAAGTGTTCAAGTATTCTAGACGCTAGAGAATTAAGTATTCCCTCTCCCTGGTTTGTTGACGTCTGCTCAACACACTGTCTCAGCAAAAAAACAGCTGACAGCGCAAATCCAGATTTTACTTGGAACGCTTCGGGCGCTTCACATATCCAATACAGAAGTAGAGGTGTTCCGAACAGGGGGTGCATTACGAGAATTGTTATCGCATGGGGGGGTGCATTACGAGAAACTTATCACACGGATGACCGGAAGTGGTATCAGGAGTGGTCAGAAGTTATCAAATATGCAAAAACACTCATATTCTGAGTAAACATATGATAATACATTTTATGGTATAGAGTTAGTAGCTTAGTACTAAATGGGACTAACTAAAGTTCCCAGTCTGGCACAAGTCAAGGAACCTTACTTTTCAGTTAAGAAAAATATAAATGTCTACTAGCATATATCATTCAACAGAATTTCATGACAAAAAAGATTTTTTCTGGATTTTAAACTATTGTGAGTGTCAAAAAACAAAAATAACACAATATAGACTTGTCGTTTGTGGAAATACAATTGCATAAAGTAATTCATCCTGCAGGTAGATTTCATACTTGCCAACTCTCCCTTATTGGGAGGGAGACTCCCTATTTTGGACCCTAAAATTGATCGTTTTCAACTAGTGAATTCGCTGAACTTTTCTTATAAATTTTCTAAGGTCTGTTTGTTTCATCTGAAAAAACAGCTCCAAAGATGCCATTTAAAAGTGTTATTTTTACACCACATACACATGGTCGTGACTTTACATTGAATTTCCTTTTTAGGTCACCTGAGCTTTGCTCAAGTGACCTACATGTATTCTAATCGCTTTCCGTCCGTCGTGCGTAAACTCTTTTTACATTTTCAACTTCTTCTCAAGAAACAGTGGATGGATTTTTTTCAAACTTGGTCAGAATCATCCTTGGTAGATGAGGCTACAAAATTGTAAAACTGGGATTCCTACCCCAACCCCTGAGGCCAGGGCGGGCCCCCAAAGGGAAAATTAACCAATATTTCAAAAATCTTCTTCTCCAGACTCAGAGGTACTACATTCAATTTCAGTGCATGGAAAGAAAGAAAATCAGGGGCTTAATTTAAATTGTAAATTTCAGGACCCCCAAGCTATCTGTTCTCCCTCTGGAAGGGGGTTAAGTTTACTATAGTTTATATAGGGAAATAACACTTTTGGTTATATTTTAACAACTTTCTGTAAGAAATTATTTTTACTTGGTGAGAATTATCCTTGGAGGAAAATGGTTTCAAATTGTAAAATTGGAATTTCTACCCCAACCCCTGGGGCCAGGGCGGGGCCACATAGGGAAAATTAACCAATATTTCAAAAATCTTCTTTTCCAGACTCAGAGGTACAACATTCAATTTCAGTGCATAAAAAGAAAGATCATCAGGGCCTTTATTTAAATTGTAAATTTCAGGACCCTCAAGCTATCAGTTCTGCATTGGGGAGGGGGTAAAGTTTACTACAGTTTATATAAGGAAATAACACTTTTGGGTATATGTTATCCATTTTCTGCAGAAAATTACTCAAACTTAGTCAGAATTATCTTTGGTGAATGAGGGTATTACATATGCATTGTAAAATTAGGATTCCTGCCCGATCCCAAGGGGCTAGGGCGGGGCCCCAAAGGGAACATTTACCAATATTTTCAAAATCTTATCCTTTAATTTGATGACATGACAAGTATTGTATTCACTTAGTTTACATGCTGATTTCCACATCACATCTAAACAATAAAATAAAGCTACTAGTACCTATGATATAACTCAGGTGACCGCTAAGGCCCTTGGGCATCTTGTTCCTTTTAATTCTGAACTTAATCTCCCCCAAATCTTTTTTAAAAAGTTGGCAAGTATGAGATTTAAAAAAAGATTCTATTTGGCTGATTTATTTTTGCGTAGTTAATGTTAAAATATTTTCCTAATGTCACGGAATGATTACAATGTACCTGTCAAAAAAAGTTAACTATACATTGGAAACTGCTTTTTTGTCAAGACAGAAGGGTTGATAAATCATTTCTGAAAAGAAAAACGTACGTTGCATGACTTTTATGAAAAGTAATATAGATGAAATCACACAAAAGATAATCAATAACAGTGTACTTTGTTTAAAAATGTCTGCAGGGATAAACCAGGTTAACAAATCAGCCAGATTAAACTGGAACTCAGTCCCTGATCATCACATTCCTATACTCTTGCTCTATTCTGCTGAGCTTTCTACTCTACAGAAGTGTCCTTGCCCAACTATGCTACAGTTCCATTGTAAAGGAAAATAAGGGGAGGTTACTGTATATACTATATATTAAAATAAAATGCAATGCAGTAGGATATGGATCCTTAACAAGTTCTGCTAGCTCACGGTGTCAGACTACTGGCGATGTACTACATCCCAGGCTTTTTGTATTAATTTTGAATTTTAAGTATTAGAAGTCTTCAAAAGTTTTATGGAAATGCCTAAGGGGATGCAGTGTTAAATCGTGATTGTTCGCAACTTTTCATCATCTGGAGATTTCTCCACACAAAACTTTCCTTGTCTCTTCATTCATCGATCAGGCTCTCCTTTCAACGCTTTCCTTGTTTCTGCATCTATCTGTCTCTCCATACAACACTTTCCTTGTCTCTTCATTCATCAATCTCTCCATACAACTCTTTCCTTGTTTCTGCATCTGTCTGTCTCTCAATACAACACTTTCCTTATTTCTGCATCTGTCTGTCTCTCCATACAACACTTTCCTTGTTTCTGCATCTGTCTGTCTCTCCACACAAAACTTTCCTTGTCTCTTCATTCATCAATCTCTCCATACAACTCTTTCCTTATTTCTGCATCTGTCTGACTCTCCATACAACACTTTCCTTATTGCTGTGTCTGTCTGTCTCTCCATACAACCCTTTCCTTGTTTCTGCATCTATCTGTCTCTCCATACACCACTTTCCTTGTCTCTTCATTCATCAATCAGGCTCTCCTTTCAACGCTTTCCTTATTTCTGCTTCTGTCTGTCTCTCCACACAAAACTTTCCTTGTCTCTTCATTCATCAATCAGGCTCTCCTTTCAACGCTTTCCTTATTTCTGCATCTGTCTGTCTCTCCACACAAAACTTTCCTTGTCTCTTCATTCATCAATCAGGCTCTCCTTTCAACGCTTTCCTTATTTCTGCATCTGTCTGTCTCTCCATACAACACTTTCCTTGTTTCTGCATCTGTCTGTTCCCCTTACAACATTTTCCTTATCTCTTCATATATAAGTATCCACATGCAACACTTTCTCTGTTTCTGCATCCGTCTATCTCTCCATACAACTTCTTGTCTACAGAACCTTGATGAAACTTCAGACATGTGTGCATCAATACTAGATGTTGTGTCAAACAGTATTTTAACCCACTCAACCCTGAACTTTCATAATGAACTATTCCAACCTTTGAATTTGAGGTGTTCAAATGTGTCTTCAGGGGTGAGTAAGTTAGGTGTATTTTTTAAAGATTATTAGGCCACTTACAGTTGAAGATAAACATTTCTCCAGCCTTTCATGGCCTTTTACCTGTTCCGGACTATCTGTAACCCCCATATATATGACAGATGGAGAAAAACAATACAATTATGTCAGAGGAACAATAAGTTATGCTGTCACAATCAAAGTTGATAGTCAATCGCAAATCAAACATGCTAGACTACTGTTTGTGAAGTTCTGACTAAGATAATAGGATAGACGAAAAAATAGTAGCATCCCTCCCTTTGAGGATGTGACTGGGAAAATCTCCATCCAGAGGGGTGAAATATTGTCCGTCGTCCGTCCGTTCGGCGTCAATATTTTACTTTAAACGACTTCTTCTTAATAACCGAAAGGCCTAGGGTGATGATATTTGGCCAGAAGCAAACTGGGATGAAGGGCTAAAAAGTTTGTTAAAATGAATGACCTTCACCCATTTTCAAGGTCACAGGGGTCAAATATATAAAAAAAAACTTAAACATCTTCTTCTCCATAACCAAACTGCCCAGGGAGATGATATTTGGCCAGTAGCATGCTTGGGTGAAGGGCTACCGAGTTTGTTCAGATGAATGACCTTCAATGATATTCAAAGTCACAGGGGTCAAATATGTTAAAAACATTAAACAACTTCTTCTGAATAACCAAAATGCACAGGGTGATGATATTTGGCCAGTAGCATGCTGAGATGAAGGGCTACCAAGTTTGTTCAAATGAATGACCTTCACCCATATTCAAGGTCACAGGGGTCAAATATGTTAAAAACTTTAAACAGCTTCTTCTGAATAACCAAAATGCCCAGGGTGATGATATTTAGTCAGTAGCATACTAGGATCAAGGGCTACCAAGTTTGTTTAAACGATGACCTTGAATCATATTCAAGGTCACAAGGAGCAAATAAGTTCAAAATCTTTAAACAACCTCTTCTGAATAACCATGGGTCCCAGGATGTTGATTCCTTCGCAAGTTTCATCCTGAGATGAAAGGTAAAAACAAATGTTCAACATAATAACTTTGTTTGACTTTCAATCCCAGGGGTGAAATGTTTTAAAAAAAAATAACAGGTTCTTTTGAATGAATTTTAATCATAAATACTGATATTTTGTCTGTAGCTTTATTTTAGATCACTTTTAATGTTACAAGTGTGAGATTTATACCAGGTGAGCATTGCAGGCCCATTGGGCCTCTTGTTTCAATAGCTTTGAATAAAGTGTTCTTTTATCTCAACATTTTTTCCAATTTTTAATCTAAAAATGAAATCGATTTATTTTTGATTTATTTTTTCAGGTGGCGTCCATGTTTTGGTTCAATTTCCATCAGAAGTTATGTATAGGGTATAATGTTTTGGCACTGATGGCTGAAGTAAACAGCTTCTTCCTGCACACCCGCAAGTTGCTACAGATGATCCAGGTAGATTATAACTCTGTATTTTATAAGTTGGTGTGCCTCTGTAACATTGTGACATTTTCCTTTTTTCGAGGTTACTCAAATTCACGAATATTAATTGGAATGTACATAGAGTATGACAGAGTCCCGAGCTTTTATTACAAATGTCTTACGATGTCAATGTCTTGTATGACTCTAATCAACATTTTCCTGTTCTGGAGGCTGCTGAAGAGTGATTTCCTCCGCAATCGGGTGAACAAATCAGTCAACCCCGGTGTCAAATCAATCAATTCAGAAAGTAACATGAATGGTGATCGCCACATGGCACACGTGAAAAAGGAATAATGCGGAAATCTTGAATAGATGATTGGAGATCAAAAGTGTTGAGCTGTGATGAAGTCTACAAATGAACAGAAGTTTGAAGGAATTTTGTTCATATACTTAATGTACGCTATGTAAATTAACTAACGTGTACTGAGTTCAGAGGAGAGGTATGATTGACATTAGGGAGAAGAGGAATAACGAACAAGGAGAAAGGCTGCCTATTTCATTTCATGTCCTGTAAGTTCCAGTAGTATATATTGTCCCAGTATTAAGGAAGTAAATTATAGACTTTCGGTCTCGGCATTCAAAAGTGTAAACACAGCGAATTGATGTAGACTACTAATGTAGTGTCAAGACTGCTAACCCAATGTATCAGTTTTTTTGTTTTTTTTACTAAAACTCTTCAAATAAAATGTTCTGTTCTGAAGTACAAAGGAGTCCATTAATGATAATCTCTATTCACATGATTCAATACAAAACTGCTATTATATCTGAATAGGAAAAGAAACCCATGCTATAATTGATATGTTTTTTTTAAGAAATTATTCAGATAATATTTTTAATATATTTATTTACCAGTAGCAAGTGCATGAAATACCTATCAAAATCAAGTTGTGTATACTGTATCATATCTTGTACAAAAGTAAAAAACAAACATTGCAGTGGGACTGGGATCCTTAATAATTTTTTTCCTGTCAACATGGTGCATATATATCTAGGATCCATATATTGAAAGAATATTTTCAAAACAAAAAATTATGCCTGTATATAAATTCGACCCAAACTTTTATGAATTATCTTTTAGAAAAAATGAAACAGAAAACAGATCAATAGAGCTATGCTCTTAAGGACTTCCCACCCTTTGTCATACACACGTTTTTCTTGTCGTTTGTTCGTGTCGTCATTTCCGTATTGCGTATCGGGCACCTCAATGCCGTAGTGTCAATTATAGAAATACTGGATAAACAATAATACATGTGTGCCGAGATGATTCATAATGTATGATCACACGTACTTCAAAAATATAGATTCCGATATCAAGAAATATACTGACTCACGCAAAGTTACTGACATGACATGAGACCAGACGACTTCAAGAAGGTCATATATATGAAGCACATGGAATGCAGACTGATAGCTAGGTTTTGTGTACCAACCTTACATGTGCATATTATGTGCTAACACCAATTCACAAGCTCGAGGTCGTTACGATTGTCGCTGTCGGGCGAGTTACACTGTCAATTACGCTCTGACGAGTAAACCGTTTTTATAAATGCAGTACACTGACTCTGTTGAAATATTGTTATGTGAAAGTATTAAGATCCCTGTGAAAATGCATGTGTAAGTGCACGTGAGAACGGCGTACTATGCGAAAGCCTCTGATTACAGCTGGTACGTATGTACCTGACATGTAAATATACCATTCGCTAGCAGGCTGTGGAATGATGGTTAAACCTTGTACATGATTGAGGGTAATTTAATAGATTGTCACTTTTAATATCATGATTTTAATTAATTTCCATCATTTTTGATCGTTTTTAAAAGAGATAAATGTCATTGTGTAAATTGTATCCCTATGCAAAAAGTTCCGATTTTTTTCAAGGAATACAACTCTGACCATGATCAAAGTGATTGTAAAATGTTAAATAAATTAATTAAAAAGCCATTGTGTATATTTTGTTCAATTTTCCACTATTTTTGTGTAAAAGTCTGTGTCCTGTTTGCTTTTGGCTTGTAGGTAATCACTTTTATCCATACAACTTCAATAAAATACACTTAATGTAACATGTTTTAAATATTTTGTGATAAATAAAATATTTGTAGGGTTAATTAGCAATGCTTCTTTACATATTTTATTGCTGTTATTGTTCCGAACAATACCACACACCAAAACAATGGAAAATATTAAAATTGACGAAAACTAAATTTTTTGGGTATTTTTTCCAGAAAAATCCCCAGTCGATCGAAATGCTTGGATTTTTCATAAAATCACCTCTACATAGTTGCATAACCATTATTTCAAAGAATTCTGCTGGTTAATTGCGAAAGGGTGGAGCCTCCTTAAATACCATTATCATGACTCATGATGCAAAATGGGAGATATTTGTCAATATAAAGAAAAATACGTGAAAACCAGGATATATTTTTCAGATGTTTCTTCAAAATGTTGAGAGTTTCAGAATACTTTAAATTTCCCTCAAACCAGCTCCCTACCTACATGTATGTAACTGACTGAGATAATTAGAAAATGTTGGATTATTGTTAAAAAAAACGTAGATACTTACGCGTAATGATCATACTTTTTCCCCCTGAAAATTCCTTTTCATATATATATATACTCATTAGTACTACCCATGATATCACAGGTTCTATGGTAGTGCGGTACCAGTGTTTGTGCAGGCGCTGCGACACCTTTCAGGTTGGTTAGGTTGGTTTGTGTAAATGTTTTATGAACGTTAACTACCATGATACCATAGAACTCCAGGCTCTAGGTATATGCTAACTACATGTATATATATAGCAACCAGTAGGGAAACCAAACTTATTGCCAGTGCCAAGCGTAAAAATCTAAATTTTCTGATGAGTGACCCCCATGTTGTGCAACCATAAAGTTGAAATGTCTTCTTACATCAAATCACTGCTATTTTGCATTTACATACTCGTACTAACAACTCTGTTTACGCTCTTGCATTAGATTTAGCAATTGTCTTTTTAAATAATAGACATACCCTGGTATGCTTCATACTTTTTTATTAAGAAATAAATTTTGAGTTGTATCAAGTTTGATCAAAACCAACCTTTTATCATTTTATTAAAGCTTGCCTTCCTACCTACCAACTGACTTAATATGTATAGGTGCCCACCTGCCAGCTGTCTATACTTGAATGATACTTTCACAGCTTTTGTCAGCTGCAGAGATATGCTTGTTTGGCCTAAATTATTGGACTTTGCATCAGAAGTCGATTCATCTTACGTGAGGATAAGTAACCTTTTTGATAGGAGTACTTTTATAGCTAGTTCTGTGATTACAAGATGGATACTTCTGTCACTGTTAATGATGTTTCTAGACATTTTATTCCCAAACCTTTTTTTTTACGAAAATGTTGAAGAAATATGATGTCGATGGCTTGATCAGTTTTTCGAAAACTGATGTATGTTATGGTTGATACGGATCATTATTGTGAATTGATAAATTAAAACAAATACATAGGTAATGAATTTTCCAATCTTGAAGAAAATGAATGCCTTTTTTTCATTATTTAAGTACATGACAAATAAATGTGTTGGACAGAATTTTTTTTATTATTAAGGACCTTAGAATGTCTCTGTTAGGATTAAAATCACTCGCATATTAATGTCGGAAGTATAAAGGATTAAAATCACTCGCATATAAAGTGAACAAGACAAATTGAGAGAGAGCTAAAAAGCAAGTAAAATTGTTAACATGGTTGCAAATTCAAAATGTTGTTATTTGTATGCAATATTTGATAACTGTTTTAACGTTTGTATTTTCTTTTTCTATTTTTTTTGTGTAAGATTTACAGTTACTTGTAGGTTAATTTTTTAGTTTATATATATATATATATATATATGTGTTCTATTTATGAAAAAGCAGAGGTAATGCTATCCTCATTTTATGTATGTAAGAGAATTATTTTGTACAAACTTAGGAGTACATTGTATATTGCTATTGCTGTATATAGGTGTGTTACAACTTTTGTTGTTAATAATCCCTTGTTGACGCTATTTTTTTGTTATTTGCGATACAACCAGTTTTCATGAAATAATAATATTTTCATATTAATTCGAACAAGTAAACACCAACCATATTTTTTCGTTCAAATTAAAAACATTTTCTGTACCTGTCTTTAAAAAATCTCCTCATTCTTAATAAAGACTTCATACCAGTAAATTGAAGGAAATGTAAAAATTCTAGAACACATACAATTTTTGTGCAGTCGTTATCCTATTTTTTAAAAGCATATAATGCTTTTCGGTAGGTCATATATGATATCAGTTGTCATTATTTCTGATTGAATATTTTCTGACATGTGAGCAAAGTTTTCCAGTGTTAACAATTTACAGCAATAAATGTAAAATTGACAAGTTATCTCCCTTTCCGTGTAACTTTTACTATAAAAAAAAACTAAGAAAATTGTGTCCCTAGTAATTTGTTTCTTTACTGCAACAGATATAAATTACATTGTACATGAACTATTGCAAAAGTTGATTTTTTTTCAGGGTGAAACTGTTCTTTTTTTCTTAATGAGTCAATTAGTGCGAAAAATTAGTGCGAAAATATTCACAAACGATTATTTATACATGATATAGACAAATAGATAAAGAGGTTGTAAGGGTCACATCATGAACATTTTCTCTTTTTACAGTACATATTTCAAGTAACAGTTAAAGTAGGGTTATCAAGGGAAATTGACAACAGGTCTATATATTATATACAATGTATGTTAATTTCAATGTGTGCTATAACTAACAAATCACTTTCAGTTTGTATATTAAGTTACCTGTTACTTCCCGCTTCATAATATCACATTTTATTCCTAAGTATGTGGGCTATATATAGAATCCATATTTTTGTGACGTGCATACAAATTTAACTGCTTATGATGAATAAATCTCTCTCGGTTCCCCATAGTATTACAATGTAGATAATTTTGCATCTAGGGTACTTTTTAATCACAAGCAAATTATTCTGAATCAAATGTACAAACAGCATTTTTTTATTGTCATGTATTCATTTCTTGCATTTTCATGGAGAAAATGTGAACCAATCAAATTTAGCCTTGTCAAACAACTAACCAACCAAATTCAGCCTTATGATTGATTAATTATTTTTGGGTGGAAATATGGTGTAAACCAATAAAATTGGGCCTTACTGATCAATTTACCAATCAGAAATATCCTGAGTCTATTGTTCCAGTCCTTTTATGTGTTTTGATCCCCTTCAATATTTAATAAAATATTGACAAATGAATTTAATAAATTTTTACTTAAATGTGTCTGTCATTAGAATAAAGAAGCCTTAATTAAAGTCATTAAACCTTGTCAATTTCACTAAATCAATCTTATTTAAATATTTTTGGTCATTGTTAGGCCATTTGAAGATTAATTACTTTTTTGAATATTTATGTCTTACATTTAATGTTAATTATATATAAGAGTTAGTGTTATTTACTGGAAAAATATATGCATATTTTCAAAAACTTGATGAAAAGGATTGCTTCAGATTATATGAGTTTTATAGATATTTATTCTTTTTTATTTTCTGTTTGCATACAAAATATTTCAGCATTGAGTGCTGAGCTTGTTCAGAGTCTTAAGAAGGTTTTCTTCCTATCTGTATACACATGAGAGCAACAACCTATTTTACAAGCTTCATGTCGACCCAGAGCTGTGTCATAATTTTCTGTCCTTACTAAATTTTTGCTGAACATGAGTTTCACATACAGTCTACTTACTTAATGTACCGTATTTATGGCACTTACATGTTACATAGCTCAGTATCATGAACAGGATATATAAATCTGATATATATATTTTTCCTTTCTGAAATCATTATCAAAGGGTGAAAAGGTTGTTGAGGAGATGAGTGTATCCAGACCTGGATAGTTTTAATTCTCCAAAAGTAACTTTCAGAAATGAAATGTATTTTATTTTATTTAAAAAAAAAAGAGTCATCTCCCCTGGAATATGTTATGAAGTGTAGAATTATGAACACATATACACAGAAACAGAATTATAAAGATTTTAAAGTTTGTAGAAAAAAAAGAAGTTTAAAGTGCCAATGATCTGCAATCAGTAGTTCACGTTTTTCAATGTAACAAAATCTGGGATTATTGATTCAATATTTTGGTTTATGAACAAAAGGTTAAAATATCGTTAAATTAATATTTTGTTTTCAGTTATCTATAAGTATGAATATTTTTGGAAATATATATTTGGATTGATAAGACATTGTATTTATGTTTATGTTTGTAACATGGCCAGCATGTTATGGACTGAACACATCCATGTCATATTCTGCTTTTTGTATAATAACCTATTGTGATGTAAGTTTGAAGATGACATCGATGTCAAGATAGAAGTGATGAAGACTTAACTTTTGTTATATGAAACATGCTTTTCACAAAGGTTTTCATACTTAATATACAAATCTGTTCAAAATGACAGTTTTGACTTTCATCCTTTTAATATTTCATTTTAGCTGGGTACAGCAGTCTAAACTGAAACCTACCTGATTTGTTTCATAAATCCAATATAAAATGAAAAATTGTCTCAAATTTTAAACATTTGTTCGTAAAAATACTATCTGGACTTAAATTGTACCACAGGTATAAGTCAAACTGGTCCTTTGGTCTGTTCATTTCATTGTCTTGATCAATTGAATATCTTGAAAATCATGGTTGTCTCAAAGAGTATTTATGATCCTGAAGACTTTGTTGAGGGTTTACTTTAAGGATCCCTGTACCGCTGCTAAAAACTGTGACTATTTTTCTGGCATAGCTATAGCTATGATACATATATTTTTAATAGAAAACCATAGCTCATGAAACTTCTATAGAAAAATAATAAAGATGAAATAAATAAAATATTTCTGATGTAAAAATTCAGTGGGGCTAGGCCAGTATTTGAACCCTGGAGCTCTAATTGTTATACATGTATATTCGCCCTAACGACTGAACCACCCAGTCAACAGAAGTGTCCTGGCCAAACTGTGCTACAACTATAGCCAAAACAATATGAAGGGGAGGTTACTGTGTAAATGAAAGAAGTACACAGTGCAGTGGGACAGGGATCCTTAACCCTTTCACCCCTATGTAGCTTTAGTAAACTCTTCCATGCACTGATCTGGATGAGTCCATTATGGTCTGCAGTGGTGAAAGGGTTAAGTGTCATGTGCAACAGATTTACCATTTTGTTGTGGTCCAAGTATTTAAAGTCTTAACAATTTTCTTTCTCCAATTTGAATTACCTAGTTAAGAATCAATTTATAACACAAGAAATGAAAAATATTTAAAACATTTTACAATAACTGTTAATAAAGGTATGTAAATGAACAGATGCTGACAGAAGATGTTTGACTTCATGTAGTCAACCCAATTGCCAAAATATCTTGATGTCAAAATTTGAATTTGACAATCATCTTCATGTGTAAAGTTGTGGCATCCTCACCTAGCTAGTAGCTATATGGCCTCTACATACAATAAACTGTAAAATGAAAACGTTGATTAGGCCAGTAAAATAACTGATGTAAAAAGAAAAGACTGAATTATGCCACAATTTGATTGTCACATCTCAATAATACTGTATCTTTTCTAACATATGAATGTTCATTTGTTCTCGCTTGTCAACTGTTGGCCTTGGTGTCTTTTTACGATGGGTATGTAAATTTACGGGTACTTTACATATGTACGTAAAGTTTTTAGGTCCGTTTCACGGCTCGCACGTAAGTTACAAGTGAACGTTAATAAATTACAGGTATCTGTAAATTTACTAACATGTCGTAAAACAGCGGCCTGTTCATAAAGTTTTCTTGTTTGAAAACTCTGCAAAGACAATTGCTTCATATGCACATGTACAATCTGACCCAGAAGATAAAGGTTACAAGATTACATGGTTTTTAGATATCAGAAAGTTCAAATCATAGAATTCAAAAAATAGATGCCATCATTACATTAGGTCTTGTATTTCATGTAAGGAAAACCATTTTCAACTAACGACATACTATTGCTAATGCTATCATGGTTTTATTTGCTCTTGAATATGTTAAAATATGTATATTTTTTTTTGGTACTTTATAAAGCTTTTACATATTGTAGGTACAATTGGAGAGTGCTATTTAAAAAATGTAGAAGGCTTGAGTCGGTACCCTTAACAATTTACAGAAAGTACACATCAATATGCTTCATGCTTATAAATACCCATATTAGTAATATGAACTAATATGTGGAAAATATGAAACCTAATGCTAAATTATTTTGTTAGCTTGACTTTATATTATATCTTGATTCATCAAAAAGAACAATTCTATTGTATTGTTTAAAATCATAAATATTTGTTTGAAACATAAAATTGAAATATTAGTAACAAATGAAATAAATGTTGTAACATGAAAAGAAACCTCATTTTCTTGTATATATTGTCATTTAAAGTGGATTTTGCAAGTAAAAATCACCAATGTAAAAATATTTATACAATAAAAAATCACTCAAGAAAGTGTTGAAAATGTAAAATTACATATATCTCTGTACACGTAGGAAGGAGTATATAATTATATACTAACAGTATTGGAACTGTAAAATTTGGAACATGAGAAGTTATTGATATGATTAAGTGTAAGGAAGAAAATGACATCAATTTAATCAATTAATTGGGACAACACTTATATACATTTGAGATTTTTTTTTTCGTTTTTCAATTTCCTATATACTTAGTATTTTAATTTTGCAACTCAAGTGTTTGGATATTATAACTTCTATAATTTATTTAATCAGTTTTGACTTTAAGAAACTGATTATTTGAAGCTTAATGACCCTCTCATGAAACAAAGAATCTAAAAATAGATTGAAATGCATCTCATTGAAATGATTTTTTTTCTTCATAGATTGTTGTTATTCTGTGATTATGCTCAAAAGAAAGAGAAAAAGTCTATGGATTATAAATATGGTGTACCCTGGAAAAAGGATATATTTTTATATTTTTACCATTTTCTTTCAGTGGTGCTTTATACAGTTATGTGGTAACATTAACTTTTATATTGTGTATCTTATTGTGTTAGGAAAGCAACTTAACAATGCTTTAAAGTAATAATAGAAATGTACTGTAAAGTTTCTTTTATTGTTAAATTCTTCACAGATCATCAACACAGGAGAGGTCCTTAGGGCCGATAGATTGTGGACTTAGTAACAAACATTAGGAACAAAAAAACATTTGTATAAATTAACCGTTTCACCACTGTAGACCGAATGGACTCATCCGGGGATCCAGATCAATGCATGGTAGAGTCTACTAAAATTACATAGGGCTGAAAGGGGTAGGAAGTAGAATGATGAAAGACTGATATTGAAAAAAATTTAATATACTAATTTACTTGCATTAATATTAGCATAGAAATGTACTAAATAATACGTCTAGATATTCTGGTAAGACGGACTTGAATAATGGCTGTATACATCTATAGATATATGATTTTTTTTTTGTGAATTTAACCCCCCACATTTTAATTGTGCATTCTTTGAATTGAAACTCTGAGAAAAAGTAGTTCTGAAATATGTGCGTCCAAAATATTATATAATTTGAGAAAAAGTCATAATAATTTTCTGTTCTCCGTCTCTAACTGTATTATATGATACTTACGAGGTATTTAATTGCGTTGTACTATCTTATTTTTTATGGATAAAATATTGATAAAAAATACAAACCATGATCATATGTAATATTTTTTTCATGTCTCTAGAGAATATCATGATAGCATTTTTATTGATATCAGAAACGTAAACATGACATCATCCTTTGTGTTCGTCAAATAATGGTACTTTAATATCATAAACAGGTGTTGGCTTTTCTGTAGCTACTTTGACATAGAAGATTTGTTTCTGATTCTACCATGAATTTATGTAACAGACGTCATTATTTTTTCAAAGCCTCCGCCAGGGGTTAAACCTGGGACCTCTGGGTTACTAGTCTTATGCTCTACGGAATGAGCTAAAGAGAAATTCTCCCTAGCCCATTTACCAGGGTGACATTTACAAAACTTATCATCAGGTGACTAGCTTTGTTTTCAATTTTATATTGTTTTAGGGCCCCATCAATAACTTAGGTCATTTTGGGGCAAACAACAACTAAGTAAAATGAAAGTGAAAATAACGTTTTTGGATATATTTAAAGCATTGTACAGTGTTGATAGGGTCTTGCTAGTCTGAATAAACCACACACCTTTGCAAGCAAACAAGTCATAATTGCCATCAGAGCAGTGGCAGTCATAAAGTGTAAATGCATGCCATATCCACAAAGTTCACTAGTAATAATACCATTTTTTTCCCCAGAATTTTATAATGTTTTAATAATTCATATATGCTTGTGAAAATGTTGCATTTTTTTCAAACTAGTGTATGTATCGTGTATGTCTGTTTGATAAAAAAGAACAGCCATCTCCCACCAAGGGCCAGTAGTTTTCAACCTGACAATAACAAGGTTATAATAAGCTTAAAGGATGATGTCAACCCACGGGCCATGACATTTACTGTCTATACGTCAACCCACGGGCCATGACATTTACTGTCTATATGAATTTGATAGGGTTGTATAGTGGCATCGCCATGTATTTGTGAAATTTATGTAATTGCAAGTTTGGATTTTTGTTACTTTGCCTCCTTGTATTAGGGTAAACTATAACATGAAAAACATCCTAGTTTCCATAATATTGCATGCATGAACAAAAATTAAACTTGATATGACTGATGAAATTAATTACTTAAATTGCATTTCAGTCAATATCTAAAAATCTTAAAAGTCTGGTCAAGCGTCGCTCCTTCTTCTTGCTGCTTTTCCCCTGAAATTTTATGACACTATAAGAAGGACAGCTTGGACGTGAAAAATTTCTTAAAATACATTGACCTTATATATTCTGTTGAATCTCTGTAATCTGGAATCAATAACCAGAAATTCTCTGTTCCCCATTTAATTTTTACTGTTGTCAGAGCTATATAATATAGTATGGTCATTTTCAACATAGCTCTGTTTCGATAATAATCGATTTTTTGACAGAAAGGTTTTTGACCGATATAATGGACGAAATGCTTCTGGCTTGATTTTTTTTTACGATTTCCCGATTAGTATGATGTTACTGGAGTAGAACATATAAACTAATCGGGACGTTACGATACCATGTATTACAATAGTATTTGTATAGTTGGCAACACTATATTGTACATGTGTTCTGAAAACAAACTTAGAATGGAAGGTTTTTTATTTTTCATATATATTTTTATGAAGTTATCTTTAAAGTTATGTTGTTTTCCGTGTAAGTGCGAGGTTGTTTTTTTATAAATTATTTTGTTATTTATGGTAATATTCACAAAATATAAAATACAATATATTTTATCAGTAATGGCATTGAAACAAAGAAGTGAACAAAATCTCGAGATTCAACTTGGTTACCGGTAAGTTCGGAACCGATTTTTCTTTTAAAAGAGCGACAATAATTAATTCTATATTTCTCTTTGTAACTAATAGAATAACAGTCAACTTGTACATTGTAGCTGATTTTTTGTGGCAAAGATGTATTTACATGTTAATGTTATGATTGGTAAGATATATATGGCCAATATATACTAGCTTATTCCATTTGTTTGTTGTGTTGCTAACTTTCAGTGTAGTTGTGTTGACTGATATATATTACATTCACAAAAACATATGAATCACGGTTTGCCAATTATCTATATTAAAAATACAATGGATGGCTCAAGTGTAATTGCAATTACCATGATTGAACTAACCTGAACTTGATCTTCCATTTGTGACATGTAAAGTTTGATGGGCTGTATCAAAAAGTCAATAAATGTGAATGTTTTGTAAGTGTTTCGTTTTGCTTTTAACTTCCCTGACCTGCAAGTTCCGAGACATCTTCGAAATTTCAGTGGTCATGTACTTACTTTCTCTGCACCCCTGGAATAATTCAAAGGTACCCAATACAGGTATTTGATTGGTTTCAAGTTACAAAAACTCTGATCATGCAATCGCTTGTCCGATACCTATCCTTTGAAGATTACCGCGTAGCGAGACCCGACTTCAAAGCTGGCTAATTTCGCTGTTACGCTGCGGTGCACTTATTTTGAGTACATGAAACACATGTGCCTTCTTGTGTCGTCTAACAAGATGGCGTATGCAGATCCTTCAATTTCTTCATGCCATAATGTATTCTAGGGGAGTAGAAAGCATAAGAGATCATAACACATGGACCTCAAGGGTGGTTCTGACAAAGAATACACCTGCTGTTTACAACGGCACGTTTATTGTACGAGGCGACGAATGTGGGAACCCCTGCTGGAGCAGGAGATTCCTTATATGATTTAATGTTTAGAGTACATTGGGGATCAACATTGATCTGCTTCCCCTTCCCATTGAAACGCTTCAGGCTTTTCTCTTTCCTTTGTCATTCCCAAGGTTTCGTTTTGCTGTAACTCCCAAGTTATCCGTATTCAGTTATTTTCACAAATCTTCAGAGGTGCATATGGTGAGTTTGTTTAAGACGCAAAAAGTGTCAGAAAGAAACTTTGAACACATCAAAAGCAAATTAAATCAAAGGTAAAATGTAAAATGTAGATATCAAAAATATACAATAGTGTAAATTCTAAATTCTAATATAGAGGCCTATTTCCTGTAGACTTGATAAAAAATGTTGTTGTTTTCTTGTTCAGGGTTTAACGTCCTATCAACATCTAAAGTCATTTAAGGACGTGTCTCCACGTGTATATGTGCATGTGTGCTGGAGACTGGGTATGTTGGCGCAATTGCCTACTTGTGATGGCGTGGATTTGATGCCGACTTTATAGTGCTATCTGACTGAAATACCATACCGAAGTATAAGCACAGCATTCCGCCCGGTCCCACAATACTAACAACGGATGGACCAGTTGTTGCCATTACACTAAATGCTGAACGTTAAGCAGGGGATAACAACTACATTCGTGAGGACTATGGTATTCGCCAGGATGTTCTTTCATGTTTTGTACATTGAAATAAATATCACCAATCTCTTTCAGATCACTACACGTGACCATAAAATGTTTGACAGTGAATGTAGTATTGCATGCGAAACAATAAGGTTGGTTTTCACCTTTTAGCAAGTGTGTATGAGTAATAAATGTATGTCCCGTTCCCATTAGGGCCTGTTTGACAGTGAATGTAGTTTCGCATGCGAAGCAATAAGGTTGGTCTTCACTCTTTAGCAAGTGTGTAAAGCTTAATTACCTCCCAGAAGTAACAAGTGTGGATACACAAACATACCTTTTTGCAGATGATACCAAATTCTACCGTCCTATATTCAACACCCAGGATTGCGAGTGTCTACAAGAAGGCCTGCATACAGCACAGCCATGGAACAAAAAGTGGCTCCTGTTCTTCCATCCAGATAAATGCAAATCCATGCGGATTGGTAAGATTGACAGCAGCAAATTCACATACATTTTATAAGATGGAAAAGAACTTGCATATACCGAAACTGAAAAAGATATCGGAGTCACTATCGACAATAAACTATCATTCAATGTCCACATTTCTGAAAAAATAATCTAAGCCAATTCCATCATGGGGTGATCAGAAGAACAATGGAGTATATGGATCTCACTACATTTACAGCACTATAAACAGGTCTGGTGAGACCACATCTAGAGTATGCTAACCAGGTCTGGAGTCCGCATCTGATCAAACACATAGAATCAGTAGAAAACGTACAAAGGACAGCTACTAAGCTAATACCAGGAATGGCTTATCTATCATATCCAGAAAGATAATAAGTAATGAGTAATAATGTATGTCCCGTTCCCATTCGGGCCAAAACTACCTACAAAACTACAAAACTATATTTTTTAGGTGATAATATGCCAAGCTACTGTAATGACACAACAAAACAGGTAAATTCGTTGAGATCAATGTGTTACCGTGTTAATCTCGAACAAGCAAATTCGTGTAATTTATATCCCCCGCTTTCAGGACATATTGTAGGTTAACATTATTGAGGTTAGGTTTAAACATGTGAGTATTGTGCTGTTGAGACATAATGTATAGCTTGAAACTCAACGAAAAAAGCCTTATCTAATATTTGCTAGAGTTATTATGCGGAAACTGCTGATAATGACTCCGCCAAATGGAGTCCAATTAAAGTGGTTGTCAGAGTTGGCGAGCCCTTAATGCGTTGAACCCTGTTACTAAGTTTGAAGACCATAGGATAATATTTGCGAGATGAACAAAAGCGGCAGATAATGACGTTTTTCGTTATTCAAGGCGCAATTACTCCGCCAAATAAAGCCCTCGGAAGGTGGTCGTCAACGTTGGTTAACCCCTAAAGCATTTAACCCTTGTACCAAGTTTGAAGAAAATCAGTTAACATTTGTTGCAGTTATTGGACGGAAATGGCAGATAATGACGTTTTCGTTATTCAAGGGGCCATAACTCCGCGAAATAAAGTCCCCTGAAAGTGGTCATCGTACTTGGCCGATCCCTTAAGGCATTTAACCATGTGACCAAGTTTAAAGAAAATCGGTTTACATTAGTTATTGCACAGAAACGAAGCGTGACAGACAGACATAAAGACGGACGAACCCAAAATAATATCCCCCGTTTCGGTGAAAGCGGGGGATAATTAATGTAAGTGCTATATTTGGAAATTAAAAAAACCTCATCAGAAATTGTTAAAAATACATAATAACATGTATATTATGCGCCATTTTTTTTACCCTTTTGACCCTGCATGGAGGCTAGCAACTTACCCCAATATTCTTAATTTCAAACATCATGATGGTTTGCATTCTGGTCGTTTAAAGAGAACGACTGACATTGCGCCATGTCCTATATATGTTCTTAATATATCATGGTCAAATAGTTCGAAGCCATATTAACTGCCTACGGTTTCATTTTTTTTTATATGTAGTAACATGTTTTAGGTTTTATTCTGTTTTAACGTCCTATTAACAGCTTAGGTCATTTAAGGGAGGTGCCTCTATAATAATAAATATAATAATAATAATATACAGCATTTATATAGCGCCCTATATAATTTGTAAAATTACTCTAAGGCGCTTTACAACATATGGATAATAGTAATGGTTATAATTGTGAAAACAAACAACAAAGGCAATCACTTTCATACATTTAACAAGCATTGTGCACATAATTGAACAAATAAAAGGGTGGTATTTACAGGACGTCTTTGCAAAGATTCCAAAAGGCAGACGTGAAGAGGTGAGTTTTTATGTCCCTCTTGAACTTAGCCAGGGTATTCGACTTCCTAATAGCAGATGTTAAGCTATTCCACAACGTAGCCGAAACCCTCCCAAAGCATCTGTTTCCGTAGGTCACAGTACGAAATTTTGGGACACACAACAAAGACTCTGACTCCGACCGCAGTGATCTTGACGGCTGATACAGGGTATCAAGTTCCTGTAGGTACTGAGGAGCTGTTCCATTCAGTGCTTTGTATGTGTATACCAGAATTTTGTACTGCGACCTGTATCGTACAGGTAACCAGTGCAACGAATAAAGCGCAGGTGTGATGTGCTCTCTCTTTCGAGTACGAGTATCTAGCCGTGCTGCAGTGTTCTGAACCCTCTGCAGACGACTAGTTAGTTTGTCAGATATACGACAGATCAGGGCGTTACCATAATCCAACCGAGAGGTAACAAGTGAATGCACCAAAATGTTGCATGCATCTGCAGTTAGAAACTGCCGAATACAGCCGATGTTCCTGATCTGGTAGTAACAGGGTTTGGCAGCTGGAACAGTCTCAATAGTTCTGGCACCAACCTTAAGCTGGAGAGCCATTGTTTGCTGACACTTTGGGGAAAAGACGATTAGCTCCGTCTTTTCCTGATTAAGTTTAAGCATGTTGGCGTTCATCCAGATACTGATATCTGTCAGACAATCTTCCAGACTTTCTGAGACTGTATTCCAACTGTCCTGTGGTTTTATGACCATGTAAATTTGTGTGTCATCAGCATAGAAATGATAGCGAAGGCTATGGCGACGACAAATCTTTCCAATCGGTTTGGAGTACATACAATATTTTCGTGGTCCTACCACCGACCCTTGAGGGACCCCGAAATCTAGTACTTTGTCATGTGAGGTGGCAGATCCGATGGCAACACACTGTAGTCGTTCACTCAGGTATGACTGTATCCAGCATAGTGCGGTATCAGTCATTCCATAAGAGTATTCCAGACGTGTATAAAGTATGCCATGGTCGATGACGTCAAATGCAGCTGACAAGGCCAGCATGACAAGCACCGCTCTGCACTTGCTATCCAATGCAGAAGATATATCATTATGTACACGTATGAGGGTTGTGTAAGCGTGCGTGTTTGTTGGTGTGCCGGAGGCAGGGTATCTTAATTTACTTGCCTCCATGTGATAGCGCGGATCCGGTGCCGACTTAATAGTGCTGTCTCACTGAAATACTATGCCGAATTAAGGCACACCTCACAGCAAACCCGCCCTGTCACATTATACTGACAACGGGTGAACCAGTTATTGCCATTCCCCCAAATGCTGAACGTTATCATTAACGTCAAAAATGCTGATCAGTAAATAAAAGCCATTTTTAAATATTAGTGTTGGAAGCAGTTTCATCATGTTCATATTGTATCAAACACATTCTTACAGGAATTTATATGTCTGTTTAGGTAAAGGGTACCACTGCATCAATTTTATTATTGTGTAGAAGATTTCCACTAAACAGTTTCCTTGACTTTGAATATTCCCTCCAATAAATAGAACAAGACACAATCCCCTGTGAGAAGTTTTTCATATGCTTTGGTGCCAATAAAATTGTGCTTTTTGTGCTGTGTTTATTGAATGTAGGCTTTCTAATGTAAAGGAACCCATTTTTTTTTATACCAATTGTCAAACATTCAAATTTCAAACAAGAACAATTCTGTCAAAAATGGATTTTTACAAAAAAAAATCATTTGAAAAGACCTTAACCGAAACTTTCATAATAAAGAAAATGGCAAAAAATATAGTTTAACTTGTTGGTGCCCTTAGGCTTAAATTTGCTCTATTTGTTTTTATCACTCTTTTTGACCTGGGTGTTAGCGAGCGGGGGCTCTTAAATCGGAAAACCAAGAGTTTGGTTTGGTTTAGTATTGTATAACGTCCTATCAACAGCTATGGTCATTTAAGGACGGCCTCCCCCGTGTGCAAGATGCATGCGTGTAGTGTATGCGTGTGTGTTTTGGGAGGCTGCGATATGTTCGTGTTTGTCTCCTTGTGATAGCGCGGAACTGATGCCGACTTTACAGTGCCACCTCACTGAAACATACTGCCAAAGACCCAGCAGGACACCCCACCCGGTCATATTATACTGACAACGGGCGAACCAGTCGTCCCACTCCTAAATTGCTGAGCGATAAGCAGGAGTAGAAACTATCACTTTTACAGGCTCTGGTATGTTTCGGGTGGTCGGGTATGTGACCACATAACTTTTAACCTCCGAAAGGGGAATCGACCTCGGCCGCCTTGGTGAAATGCAAGTGCGCTATATACTGTGCCACTAGCCATTACTCTAGTAATGAGAAAAATAACACAAACATTTTTTCGGAGAATGCTTTTTAAAAAGTAACAAATTTATTTTCATAATGCATATATCATTATATCAATAAAAAAGTTTCATTTTAAGTACAGCAAATGGGACGCTGTAGCCATTGGCTGCCGTTCGGTAAACGAGTAAGTTACCGCTCCTAATGGCCAAAAGAGCGACAATGGATATATTTCATTTAGAAATGTATTCAACACAACCCGTCTGAAATGTCTAATCTAAGATATCAACATCGAAACATTTAAACAAAGACAGACAAGCCTATCAAGTGCCAGTGCACACTTGACAGTTCAAGTGTTATTTCTAACCTCACCCGCTCCTCAAATATAGAAATAATAACATCATAATAAACCTATTTCTTCTTTGAACCGTGACGGACTATACTCCAACGGCCGGAATCTCCACTCAGTCAATAGAATAGTTAAATGTGTATATATCTATAGGTAAATAGTGAACCTACGTACATCTGTCAACACGTAGTACAAACATTTTGAGATTTGATATGTACATATATTTAGACGTGGACGCATTTAAGGATATACAAAGTCACGATTAATTGGGAGCAGTACTTTTTGAAAGACTCTAGGATTTGAAAACACTGACCAAGTGAAGAAGCTATGACAATGCACTACATCTATGATGTTTCACTATTTATGCTGTTTGTGAGCGGAAGTTTCCGAATATGTCTCGGCAATTTGAATCGGTCTGAGGTTGAAAACTTGTACGCATATCTCCTACCGTCGGCAGCTTCTTCCACATACTACAAATATATCCGCCCGGATGTGGATCAAAGCTACGCCACTAATGTTACCACCGATCTGCATGTGACAAGTCTTCGCGAGGTAGACGAGATGACAGGTCGCTTTACTGTCGTAACCTTTCTAAACATTTACTGGAAAGACGAACGCCTCTCCTGGTCGCCTAGCTCATACGGGGATATACGTGAAATAGAATTCCCACAAAGTGAGGTTTGGAAACCAGCACTGACCCTTGCAAACCCTTTCTCACTTTTGAAACCTCTGGGATCCGACGGCAATCTTGTACGGTACACCAACAACGGTGACGCAACTTGGTACGTTGGTGACGTCATGCAGGCATTGTGCGACATAGAAGTTACGCAGTATCCTTTTGATAAACAAGTATGTCCATTGTATTTCCGTATATGGGGTTACGAAGGAAGTGACCTCACTCTGACACCATCAACAAATGATGTTGGTTTTACTTATTATGTAGAAAATTCAGAATGGGATATTACAAAAACTGAGAAGGAAGTTGTCGTCAATGAAGCTGCCTACATTGTCTATAAATTTCATCTGCAAAGAAAGTCTACATTCTTCCTCATCAGTATTTATATTCCAGTAGTACTTCTGACAGGTCTGTGCCCGCTAGTGTTTCTACTTCCGGCTGACTCTTGTGAGCGTGTAAGTTACAGTATCACGTGTCTCTTGGCAATAGCTGTGTTTCTTACGATTGTTTCTGAAAGTCTACCAAGGTCCTCAAGTCCAATGTCAGTCTTGAGTTTTTTCCTTGTGTGTGACTTCGTCCTTGCGACATGCCTGTGTGTATTGACTGTACTTGGACTCCGAATGTACCACAAGGACGAAAAAGAGGATGAGGTACCTGCTATACTAAAGAAAATTGCGGCCTTCAAATGTTTCCGTTGTGACAGTGCTACAAAGGGAGATACACCTTCCAGCCAAACAGCGGTTATCGAGATAAAAGAAAAATCTGCACACGAAAAGACAGTCGAGTTTGAGGAAGTGACATGGAAAACTGTTGCCCGGATGTTTGACCTCTTGTGCTTTTTCCTTAGCATTGGCGCATGTGTTGTACTTCTTGTTGTTTACCTAATGTACACAAATATTGTTTAGGGAGTTATTTTTATTACATTTGTTCTTTCATTTCTATTCATACTTATGAGCATTTCAGTCATCGTATATATAATGTAACAATGCTCTATAGTCAACAGGGCACAAAAGCATGCATGGCATAGATTATAATATACATTTATTGCCTTAGCAGGATTCAATGTTTTCCCAAGATTAATCATGTTCCATGAGGACGAAGTATTAAGTGAGGGTAAAAATAATCCTGGAAGGCTATACAATCTGTTTGTACAAAGTTGATTTCACTTTGCCCTTTGCTACTTTAGACCAAATTTGGTTTTAATATCTCCATTCGTACGGAAGAAGAAGGATTTTAAACACCCGTCCATCTGCCCCTGACACCCCACACTCTTCGTTGTTCCGTTTTGCCCAATGATGCTCCTGGCCAAATTTAGTCAAAGTCCACGTGAGCCGTTCAGGACAAGTAGCGTTTTAAAGAAGATGACCGACGGACGTCGCGCCACAACAAAAGCACACCGGTACTTTTGATCAGGCGAGCTAAACATCTATTGAACCACTAGATCTACTTAAAACATGCCAAGCTCCCTGTCAGAATGTTCCGCCGAACTTACAGCGAATATGACTTGAAAAAAGTGTTTGTTAATCAGTCAAATGCTGTTTTCATGTATAGACGAGCGATGTCCTATAGATTTGTGGATTTTATTGATTTAAATAAACATCTGGCATAAAGAATGACGTCAGTGTTTTTAACGCCTGTTGACCAAATTGCGACTGATAATAAATAAAACATATTACGCAAGTGGTTTTATGTGTCTTTGTATGTACATTCTCCGCCATTTTTGCTGTTCTGAAGATGAAGATGATCACGTGGTCTCTCGGTTATATAATAATGAGGCATTAGGGGTTTGATCGTTCGTTTGTTTGTTTGGCGTATAATGTCATCGCAACAGCTAGGGTCATATGGAGACGGATGTAAAGGGAGACACTGTCAAGAGAAAAAGAAAAGATCGATCAAAAGAGTTGCAATGGTGACAGCAGGGTCAGTGTCTTCTGCTTCATCGACGACACCCGCCGTGTAAATCTGGGTCAAATCCAAGTAATGTCACGCCCGCACACCGAGAACTCGGGTAGTTACAACAAAACTACAAGGCACACTAAAGAGCATAATAAAAAAACATGGACCCTTATATCACGCAATAATAGCATATGAGAACACAGTCATTGGGGTGCATTTACCAAGAACGATTTAGGCCCATATTCCTGAAGTCGTTCTCATGCACAAGCATGGATTATATGCTCAAACCAGTTCAAATTTCTTGTACCTCGCTTAAATCATGTCAAACGATCAAAAAATCAAATATAAACATTGAGAAACGTTTTCGGCATTAAGCTTCTTTCATGTTTTTCTAAATCATTGAATATAACGAGAACAAGAAATTCGGCTTAAACACAAAATCTACGCTTGAACACGAGAACGTTTTTATGAATACGAGCCCTGATGCTTAGAACAGGATCCGAGAAGTCACGCAAGAAAGACTTGTATGTTACTTCCTAGAGAAAGTTAGCGATAATGTATATTTAAAATTGGTGCTACATGTATCATCCTCTCGTTGTACGTGGCAATATTTTCCTTGCATTGCTATTTAAATAAATGGTCCTCTTTTCAGTAGACATGTCGTCATTTGATCTGATCTATTTCGAGGAGGAACAATGGTTTTGTTTTTTGTTTTTATTTTGTTTAACGTCCTATTAACAGCTAAGGTCATTTAAGGACGTACCTCCATGTGTGTTGTGTAAAAGTGCACGCGTGTATGTGTGCTGGCGACAGCGCGGATCTGATGCCAACTTTATAGTGCTATCTCATCGAAATACCATGCCGAAGGCACACAGCGCAGCATATCGCCCTGTCACATTATACTGACAACGGGTGAACCAGTTGTTGCCATTACCCTAAATGCTGAACGTTAAGCAAGGAATAACCACTACCATTTTTAAGGAATTCGGTATGTTCCGGCCTGGGGACAGAACCCATTGCTTTCCTCACCTGGGCGAACGTTCAACATTAAAGCCAAACGTTAGGTATTGCCAAGCAAGACGTTAGGAAATAAAGGTAGTCAGAAGTAGAAAGAAATATAATGATCCCAACAATTGCAATTGGTGCAGCAGATCCATTTTGGTCGCTTTTGTGTCCCCTAGTTGAGGTCACAAAAGCAAATCCCTAATTCTGCAGGGGGTTATCGCATTAGTCGCCTCTTACGATGCATGCAGTGGGCAACAGCAGGCGTATTCTTTTCTCGATCCCCGACCTGCAGTGGTGAGGAGGAATAACCACAACCAAATAAACAGGAAAGTTATAACAGGCAGGGCACGTTATCTATTATGTTATAGTTTTTGTTTACAGCTTCGCAACATTGAAGATCATATCAAGGATTGTTTACATGTACATTCAGCAACATAGAATATTCGTGATACATCGTTATTCATTGTAAGTGAGATGAGTATGCTTTACTTACTAGACAAGAAACATGCATTGTAAGTGAGATGAGAATGCTTTACTTACTAGACAAGAAACATGCATTGTAAGTGAGATGAGAATGCTTTACTTACTAGACAATTGTTGCATGAAGTCCTGAGTGCCCTGTTATTTTTTTAAGTTGAACACATTCTGATTGAAGAAGTTTTATCAGTTGAATTTTCGTTGAAATTGAATACGGTTTCTATTCTAGGAACGTTTAATACCATTTTCTAAATATTTATGAAAATATTGTTAACTGTATCATCTTGTTTTATAACCTTTTGAATATCTACCCTTTTTGTATGTGCCATGTTTGTTGATTCGTGCTTAATGGTCCCTCGACACAAGGACATTTTGGACCTAAAGCGCCAAAGGGAATTTTAAAAGACTTCACATAAGCAACTAAAAGAATAAAATGTGTAAATGTGTCAATAATCCAAATAAATATAGTTTGATTTATTTTTTTATTGTTTTTAGTTTAAGTTAAGGAAACACAAAGAAAATAAGATGACAAAAGGCCACATAGTCACACATATTAGAATTGAATGTTGGTATCTAATAATAATAGTTCCAATAACTTGATTTAAGGATGTATGCTATGCTTCTCTGACTTGTTTTTCCACTCTTACGAACCGTTACTAAATTGGTTTTATGTGATTAAGAGTTAATAAACAGCTGAAGTTATTTAAAGACGTGCCTTAGTGTGCGTAATGAATGCATGTGTGCTGGAGATGGTATATTGGTGTATTTGCCTCTATGTGATAGCGCGGATCTGAAGTCGACTTTCGAGAGCTACCTCGGGAATACTATGACGAAAGCACCCAGCACAGTTAACACCCGTTCACGTTATATTGACAATAGGTAAACCAGTCCTAACAGCTACCTTTTAAAATTAAACGCAATGAAACAGCGAATAGATGTTCCTTAATTAATTGACGAGATATATGGAAATTACACAACAATGTTTTTATCGATAACACTTCAGCAATATTGACTTATTGCAAAATCCTATTTACAAAATTGTACTGGACATAGCAAACGATGCGTTAAATGTGATATATATCAAATTCTGTAAGCATGACACCTCGAAAGTTGAAGATACCAACAAGTTTAACAATATCATTACCATTTTTACCACTGCGCACTCGTGTAAGATTTCAAACTATTAGCCACCCTCGTGAAATATATTTGGTATTTCGAAAAATTGAATGTTTGAAAATAGAAATAAATATTAATAAAAAGCCGGGTTCGAACTCTGAACCTTTACATTGCAAAGTCTACACTTTTCTTCCGATATTGCCATACAGGTATCATACAGACACAGCATCAAATTAGTGTCCAATTTATGGGTAACAAAACACAATTAAAAACTTGACAGGAGAAGTATTTCTAAGCCAGAAAAGGGAGACTACTCCAAGTCAACAAAACTCTGAGTGAAACTCTTCTTCGTGAGTGGAACTCTTCTTCGTGAGTGGAACTCTTCTTCGTGAGTGGAACTCTTCTTCGCCATTATAAATGGTGCAGTGGTATCCTTAGCCTCAAGAGTCGTTAACATACATATTGTTATAGAAAAAAAAACTACGCTCATCTCATTTATCTTACAAAACGAAACAAACGAAAAAAACAACAGTTGGACCCATCTTCTTAAAAGCATCAGAAACAGTCTATAACCATTAACATGTAAACTGCCACAACCTGTAGATCGATTATCTAAAATAAATATTAAAAACGTCAGTGATGAGTCTAAACGATGTATCAGTTTGGTTTATTTAGTATCCGAATCATATTATAATACATTATTTGTGCAAGAAAACTTCCTTTATTTATCGTGTATCTACGTATACGTACGTATATGGTATTTTGTCTTGTTTAGATATTGGTTTAGGTTTATACAAATAACTTTAAATGTTTCTTATATAAGGATCCTTAACGGGGATTTAAATAACTGAAAGACGCCATGAAACATCTGGAGAATTCGGACCGTGGAAAACAAATACTGTATAAATGCCAAGATAAACAATCTTATTAAAAGTTAAGAAAGAATCAAAACGTCTACAATCCAATAAACTAACAATTTTATTTGAACAATGAGCACGGTTAAAACACTATCTTAGGAGGACAATTGTATCGGGAAAGTATCAGTATTTCAATCTTATCTTGTTTATCGTTTGGAAATTCACAATGGTAGTTTTATATCTGTTCAGGGTATTGTGTATCTTAATGAAAGAGTAGGCCTAAGACTGTATTGTTTAATTTGATTAAGGCGAACATTGCGATTCGCATCAACATGAAAATATCATTATTTGTTATTTCATGTCAAATAATTTCAGTTAGTACAGTAAATGATCCAATTATAAAAATGAAATCAACTTGCTGTCGAATTAAGTATATCTCTTAGGAAGGAACAAAAGACTTAAGCATTGTCAGCATGCAATACGAAATAGCGATTTACCTATATAAAGTTTTCGTTTAATGTCGGAGCCGGATATCATAGTCTGTTTGTTTAATCTCCTACTAATTGACGCGCACAGACAATATACAAGATTTACACAGATACCTATGGTCTCGTTGCCAGTATATATAATGTGACCAGGTGGGGAATACCATGCTGAGTGCTTTGGCATGGTATTTCAGTGAGATAGCACTCGGAAGTCGGCATTAGACATGTATCATAATCAACGCTATCATAATGGGATAATACATGCGTGATCTGGAGGCGGTGTATTCGTGATTTTCCGTCCTTGCGATAAAGCGGATATGATGCCGTCTTAAAAGTGCTATCCCACTGAAATATACCATGCCGAACGCAACAGGCACTGTTATCCACCCGATAATATTATACTGAAAACAGGTATTCCGATCGGTCTGTTGGTTGGTTGGTTGTATAGGATTAATGTCTTATTAACGGCTGAAGTTAATAAAGGACGCGCCTCCATATGTGTGTTATGCAAGCGTGCATGTGTTGGACTGGCAAATTCACATCTAGCTTGCCTTACATCTACTTTTCGACTTGACTTTTTTTGTAATGATCTAGCAACATTTCCAACTATCGCAATTAGGAAGTCTGATTTAAGAACGGATTACCATCAGTTTATCTGATGATTTTGTTTGTTTTGGTTCTAACGTCCCCGCAACATCCATGGTCATACCTAAAATGAACAAGGACGGATGCCTAAGGAGACACCGCAGGAAAGAGAAAGTAGATAGGAAAGAAAGGAATAAGAAACAAAGAAGGATCCAAAGTGTCGATTGGAGCAGCAGATCAATTTGTGTCTCTTCCATGTCCTTTTATTAGAAGGCACGGAAGAAAAATCCCAATTCAGTAGATGGCTAAAACTAGGGCATTTTAAGATAAACATAACGTGGCATACATCATGCATTGAAGAAACTAACAGTATGCTGTACTACAGTGATGAATCCACGACGACAAATTCAGAATATGGAAAATATGTACGTTTATTTCTGAATAATGAGTTTTTCTTATTTTAATACCAAGTTGTGGGTTCGGCATAATAACTATGACATGAAAGATAAAACAAGTTCCTAACTAATGCGTTGGCGTTCTGTAACAGTAAACACTTATATTGTAGACGTTTGAAATCTTAAGGTGTTCGAGTTGGTGGAAATTGAAACATGCTATCAGCTTTTATTAAAATGGTGCTTTAAAATGTCTAGTCGTCCAATTAACGTTTCTTAAGAACGAGCCCTTTACGTTTACGATTAAATCTTTTCAAATTTTGTATTTCGTTAGGCATACTTGTCGAAACATCATTACTGAACCACACGGAGGGCAACCAATATTGATTGATTTATAAAATTTCGTTTTATACCAGTTGATCAATTTAATTGGGTAAGATGATATCAGGGCCGAGTATGATTCGATTTACACTACCCAACGTTTCTTTTGTACAATACATGTTGCGATTTGTACCGATTTACGTCTGTTTTCTCTAAAACTTAGAATACGTGATTGTTATTCATTTCTCTCTCTTAAATCCATCAACAAAAAAGGCGAATTGGTTTGTTTTGTTCGTGGTTTAATGTCCGCTAATCATTTAAGGTCATGTAAAAACAGGTCCCTAGGGGGACATCGACGAAAACAAGTAGAAGACAGAGAAAGTTGTAATCGGGGCGGCCAATCAAACGTGGTTTCTTTAATGTCTTTTTAGCAGAAGACACAGATTCAACAAGAACCTGACTTCCATTGCTCCAGACGTAAATGCAGGTACTTTGATTTTTTCCCGAAATCTATTATCTAAACTTAATTATCTCTAAACGCGTTTATAGCTTTAGTGAAAAAAACTGACAATGCTGGATCAAAATATACGAAGGTAAGTCCGATGTTTTGTATGTTTGAACTAAATTTTAAATAGTAAATATCTCCTATGTATTGACCTATGAAACTTTCCCGTTCTCAGTGCGCATATCCAACACATTGTCTGCAGGTGTCACCCTAATTCAATAACGTCTCAAGATACTCTGACGTATTTCGGTAAATATTGATTTCATACGAGTTAAAGAAAGACTTAAGACAGACCGTACTGTACACAAAGATCAGTTTCAAGCTAGGATAGACAAAACAACAGCTTTAGGAATAATTGATATGCTGGATACATAAACTCTGTCTGATGATATTCAGCGTAACATTTTCATGTCACGTATACGATTATGGTGCATGGTATTCAGATTTCAACGACAAGCATTTGAAATGAAATTTCTTACATATTTTGCAGGTTAATTGAAGACCTGAAGTAATTTTAGTGACATTAACGAATTTTCATCAAGTGAATAGTGTTTTTTATATTGTTGATAAAGTTAATGATTTACATGTTCATTGCGCATGATAGTTATTTGTGCAATAACTGACCGGAAGGTGGATTGTGTACCTCGTACAATACAAACAGAATGGGTCTTTTGTACTATTTGAGTCAAATTATCATAATTCTGCTATTCACTGAATTTTGTTCTGGACAAAACAGGAGTTATACTGAAAAACTCTACGACACTGTACTAACAAACTATAACCGATATATCAGGCCAAATGATAACCAGTCTGAAAGCACGACGGTTTATGTCAATTTTTTTATGCTGAGTCTAAAAGACTTCGACGAAGTGACCGGGAAATTTTCCGTCGTTGGTTATTTTTATTTGATTTGGAACGACCCAAGGATGTTGTGGAATTCAGCAAATTACGACAACGTTGAAACACTTTATATCCCGCAAAGTTTGGTATGGAAGCCGGAATTGACACTAGTTAACGCGTACCAGCACATCAGAGGTGTCGGGTTTGACGATCTGCCAATATTATATTATTCCAACGCAACAGCGAGATGGATGGTTGGTGAGGTGATGGATACGACGTGTGACGTAGATGTGACGTACTTCCCTTTTGACAAACAAACATGTAAACTAGAATTTGCAGCGTGGGGATACACCTCAGAACAGTTGACATTTCAGATGTTGCAAGAAAATATTGTTTTGACACAGTTTTCTGAGAATGTAGAATGGGTCATTACGAAAACGAAGGGGTACGAGATCACAACACGTGACCACGCCGTCATTGTTTACGAAGTGGTGATGGAAAGAAGATACACATTTTTCATAGTAAACGTCTTTGTCCCGGTAATAATGTTGACACTTTTGAGTAATATGGTGTTTCTGTTACCTGCGGATTCTGGTGAACGTGTTGGATACGGTATAACATGTCTCCTAGCCGTGTCCGTGTTTCTGACAATTGTTTCCGACACGTTGCCGAAAGCTTCTAACCCGGTGTCTGTGTTGACCTTTTTCTTAATGTGCGATTTCGTGGTGTCCACATCAATCTGCATTTTTACGATTTTAGGTCTCATACTCCATCATAAAGACGTTTCTAAACCAGTGCCTAAATGGGTGAGACACGTCACGGATTTCTTCACGTGCAAGGTTCGTGTGTCACAGAAACCCCAACGTCATATCACAAGAGTTCGAGAGGTCAAGACAAACAACACCGAAGAAACTTTTCCATCAGAACAAAACGCACCTAAATCAACTGGTGATATTCATGTGATGGTTCAAATAGCCCACAATGAGACAGTTATTAAAACTCCGGAGATGACACCAAGATCAAAAACTAAATTAGACTATTTACATATGTCGCGTGACAGGAAAGTTCTCCCAGTTCCGGTTGAAGCTGAACCGGAAGTGGTTACTGAAGCTGAACTTGAAGAGTATACCTGGAAAAATGTGGCAAACATATATGACACAGTGTGTTTTGTTTTCGGAATCTCTGTTGTTTTGATTCTTATGGTGGTATACACTATGTTTACAAATCTTGTTTGAATGGTGACTTCATCTTCCCCTGTTTGTTTGTTTGGATTGAATTATGAAGGCATTGAATATACATTTCCAGATATTTTTTTTCAAATTCCATTTTTTTTTTTTTTTCTCAAATGAATCACTTGTATTTTGAGAATGATATATTTTCGCATCAACGATGGGGATGAGTCCGTTGCGAACTTTCCTGGGGTAATGTTTCTGGCTAAATGTGTTGTTGATGATTGAGAGAATTTAAAATTTTCGCGATTGCTTAGTTTTAAGAGCGATAACTGAAAATGAAATATGTTCTCAGCAATTAATAGATTTGCCGAAGAGAAATCAAACATTCATTTTTAAAAAAAAAAGCTTAATTTTGTTATTTACATTCAAAACGTCCTAACGTCTTCTTAGATAAATTGCTACTTTTCATCAATATGAAATTCTATGGTGTTTTACTCATGTTATCTGAACAATCACGTCTTCCGTGATACCCAGTTAACACACCCCTATCTCATTTTTATGTATTACGTCATGATAGACAGTTTATCAACCATTGTGATGTCATAATAAGGACAACTACCATGAAGGTACAATACTGTGACGTCGAAATGTAGTCAACAAACGTGACGTCAAACTGGTGACGTTAAAGAAATAATAAATAAAAACAATCATTTTTTTCGTGAATGGTTCAATAAAATGTCGGCCATGGGATACAAATTAAGCTCGTTTCCATTTAACATAGATTTGATTAACTAAATACGCGAAACTTATGAAAGTATTTTCATAATATTAAATGAAATCGAAAACCATTTAAAGTCCTATTTGTATTGAAATGGATTTTAACTTTGTGATATTCAGATGCTTTGAATATTAACTTACACGTCAAAGAAACCGTATAAAGTTGTTTTTTTCAGATTAACTGATAAAAAAATATTTATTTATTATACTATTTTGTACGTAATAATGAATTAAATCATGCTTCTTCGATATTATTCAATGAATGACTATTGCCACGTTCTTCACGGCCCATCAATACAGAGTAGGTAGATTATTAGGGCCAATAAAAGGTAAATAATAATTTCACATCAATGTAAAAAAATACTCTTTAAAAGAAATGACATCTAACATAGTTAAGTGAAAGACAAACGTCAAGCTGGAAAGTAAAAGTGGCTTATTCAATGAATGAAAGTGACCATTAGAGAGTATGTTATTATGTACAGCATGTCATTATCAATCAACATTGATTAATAATCGTATAATGTAATAAACAAAAAAACACCTCGACCTTTTTGTGCTTTTTCACGTCACCTGAACCAATGTATGCATTTAACCTGTAAAGCGATTTGACTAAACAGACTTACAATTTCATGCACTGACTTGACTGTATGGTGAATTGAAGTAACTACATCCGCCACAGGGATAATTAAAGGTACAAAATTATAAATAAGGAAGGGGTCGTTACGATGAAACAAACGGAAAACAACACGATCAAATCAGTACCAAGATCTCGTTTTCCGGATCGTATGGATGCAATTTAGTGTATTCATCTATTTGTCTTTGGTATAAAATGATCATGAACGTTTTTGTTTAGTTGATCAGAGGCGAAACTAAGTCTTCTGAATGTTTTCGGCACCAAATGCAACACCCGTTCTGATGTCAACTGCAAATCACTTCAGACCTGAACATTTTGAAAATAACTTGATTTGTGGGGAACTTTTAAACGAGATCTGAGGCGAGGTGTACTCATAGTTTCCCATTTGCTTAAAAATATAAACCCTTTGCAAACAAATATTCACCTTTAACATTAAATTATATCCAAAAACTTTTACCATGTTTAAGTTTAAAAGGTAACACACTCATCTTGAATCCTATAGAGAAAATATTTATTTTGGAAAGTTAGCAAGTTAATTCGTGTTTATATAACGAGAGACAGACAAAGTTTGTTAGTGCGTGGTATTATTGAAAATTGGTCATGTTTACATTGTAAAGTTGACGAGACACATTAACGGTACGCAGGAATACCCAATACCTTAGCTGTTGAGAGGACGGATTTGCTTTGGTTTTATAGAGTAAATAGCGTTTTAACAGAAAATTGAATCCCAAAAAAACAACTCAAGATATATTTGGTTTTAGTTCCTATATGGTCTTACATCCTATTAACAGCTAAAGTATTTCAAGGATGTGCTTCTATGCATGCAATCATGTGTGTATGTGTGCGGGGGACAGGATAAGTTGGTGTATTTGCCTCTTTTCGATAGCGCGGATCCGATGCCGACTTTAAAGTGCCATCTCAATGAAATATCATGCCGAACGCTCCGAGCCAGCATAGCATTCCGCCCGGTCACATTATACAGACACGGTGAACCAGTTATTGCAATTTTCCTTACTGTTGAACGTTAAGCAGGTACTTACGATTACCATTTTGAAGGGATTGGTTTGGTTTGGTTTTATTTTGTTAAACGTTCTATTAACAGTTGTGTCATTTCAAGACGTGCCTCCATGTGTGTTTTGTAAGGGTGCATGTGTGGTTGTCGGCCGGAGACAAGGTATGTTGGTGTACTTAGCTCCTTGTGATAGTGCGGATCTGATGCCGACTTCATAGTGGTATACCACTGGATAACATGCCGAAGGCATCAAACATAGCATTCCGCCCTAGATACCGCATCATCCACCATAGAACATTTTATACTCCAACTGGGTTATTGGAGTTGTGTGGGTAGGAGGAAAACACTTTCTCTGAATATTCCATGTGTACGACGACTTCGGGGTTCGAACCCCGGCCGTTGCATGGAAGGCCGGAGTGTTAACCCACTAGACCAATCCACCCAATCTGCCTTCAGGGGATACGTGTAACGTAGCATATAACTGTAACACAAGTCATAGGTATACTATGTTAGTTACCATAAAGTCCTTGCTTTACAAGTCATTAGCATAATGTGCAAGGTACATGTAGCTTACATGCATTATCGTAACTTTCTCTTGGTGTTATTTTGTTAATCATCATATTGATTAACATCTATGGACATTAAAGGACCAGCCTCTATGTGGGTTATGCATACGTTCTTGTGTGCTGAAGGCGTCATGTTGGTACATGTATTTTGCCTCCTTCTAATAGTGCAGATCTGATGCCGACTTTAGTGTGCTATCTCGCTGGAATATCTCTGGGTGGAGGCGGTATGTTGCGACATATAATTTGCCTCTTTCCGATAGCGCAGATCTGATGCCGACTTTAGTGTGCTATATCGCTGTACTATCTTTGGGTGGTGGCGGTTTGTTGGCAAACTTATTTGCCTCCCTCCGATATAGCAGCTCTGATGCCGACCTTAGTGTGCTATTTTTTCTAAAATATCTCTGGGTGTAACAAGCAGCGGGACACGAACACATTTCTGTTTTTAAGTAGGTGTTAAACTTATCTGTAAAGACTCAATAGAAATCCTCTATCTACATTATAATACGTAAGATACGTTAAGCTTTTAAAAACACATCGCGGTTGACGTACATAAGACTTGTACTATTTATCATCAATACAGGGCGTATTTTAAGTTTTTGACCGATCCCTGGACCTTCCCTTTGTATCTTTGTTTGATTGTTTTGGGTTAATTTGACGTCCTCGCAACAGCCAGGGTAAAATGAGGACGTATACCTAGTGCGACACCGCCGCTTGAAAAACAAAGATTAGAAAGATAGGTAACGTAAAACTGTGTTTCAAAGGGGCAGCAGACCAATGGTGGGCTCTTCCATGTCCCCTTGTGTAGGAGGTCCCACAGCAGGCGCCTCTTACGATACACATTATAGTGGGATACAGCAGGCGCCTCTTACATACACATTATAGTGGGATACAGCAGGAGCCGCTTGCATACACATTATAGTGGGATACAGCAGGCGCCTCTTGCATACACATTATAGTGGGATACAGCAGGCGCCTCTTGCATACACATTATAGTGGGATACAGCAGGCGCCTCTTACATATACATTATAGAGGGAGAGAGCAGGCGCCTCTTACATACACATTATAGTGGGATACAGCAGGGGCCGCTTACATACATAGTATAGTGGGATACATCAGGCGCCTCTTACGATACACATTATAGTGGGATACAGCAGGCGCCTTTTGCATACACATTATAGTGGGATACAGCAGGCGCCTCTTACATACACATTATAGTGGGAGACAGCAGGCGCCTCTTGCATACACATTATAGTGGGATACAGCAAACGCCTCTTACTTACACGTTATATGTGGATACAGCAGGCGCCTCTTGCATACACATTATAGTGGGATACAGCAGGAGCCGCTTACATACACATTATAGTGGGATACAGCAGGGGCCTCTTACATACACATTATAGTGGGATACAGCAGGGGCCCCTTACATACATATTATAGTGGAATACAGCAGGCGCCTTTTACGATACACATTATAGTGGGATACAGCAGGCGCCTGTTGCATACACATTAAAGTCGGATACAGCAGGCGCCTCTTACATACACATTATAGTGGGATACAGCAGACGCCTTTTACTTACACGTTATATGTGGATACAGCAGGCGCCTCTTGCATACACATTATAGTGGGATACAGCAGGCGCCTCTTACTTACACGTTATATGTGGATACAGCAGGCGCTTCTTGCATACACATTATAGTGGGATACAGCAGGCGCCTCTTACATACACATTATAGTGGGATACAGCAGGCGCCTCTTACATACACATTATAGTGGGTACAGCAGGCGCCTCTTACATACACATTATAGTGGGATACAGCAGGCGCCTCTTACATACACATTATAGTGGGTACAGTAGGCGCCTCTTACATACACATTATAGTGGGATACAGCAGGCGCCTCTTACATACACATTATAGTGGGTACAGTAGGCGCCTCTTACCTACACATTATAGTGGGATACAGCAGGCGCCTCTTACTTACACATTACAATGGGATACAGCAGGCGCCTCTTACATACACATTATAGTGGGATACAGCAGGCGCCTCTTACATACACATTATAGTGGGATACAGCAGGCGCCTCTTACATACACATTATAGTGGGTACAGTAGGCGCCTCTTACCTACACATTATAGTGGGATACAGCAGGCGCCTCTTACTTACACATTACAATGGGATACAGCAGGCGCCTCTTACATACACATTATAGTGGGATACAGCAGGTCTGTTCTTGATTTCTTTCATGTCCTTTTCAAAAAGGACAAGGAAGACAACAACCCCGATTCTGCAGGGAGTTTAATCTCATACTTATAAGTCTGAGACATATATAGATATGCATTGTTTACATTAGATAATAAAGAAACAAGTCCTTGAGAAGGAAAGTATAAAGTAAAACAACAAATACAGGAGACTGACCTAAAGAAGCACAAGAAGGCAGAAAGGCTTACCTGTCATTCTTGTGTATTTTATTTTTATGCTTTGTATATATGTAAACATTTTTTTTTTATCTTTAAAGAAGGTTTAGATATAACAAGGGTGTAGTACTAGAATTGACATTATGGAAGAGTGTCACATTGGACAACCTCTTTTGACCCTGTTGGGTGTCTTCAGCAGTATATATGTTTCAGTGATGTAGCACTATAAAGTCGGCAAGACAAGGAGACAAACACGAACAAATCGTAGCCTCCCAAAACACACACGCAAACACTACACGCATGCATCTTGCACACAGGGGAGGCCGTCCTTAAATGACCATAGCTGTTGATAGGACGTTCGACAATACTAAACCTAACCAAACCAAACCAAACAACCTCTTTTGAAGATGTTAATGAACGGTTCGGTATGCAGGATTTTTTCTAGTTCTAGGAATTTATCAACTATTCTTTTATGAATCGTTCTGAAAACACGATAATCTCACATCATTATGCCAAGAACGTTCGAGTTATCTTTCTTTGATTAAAAAATCTTCTCAAAATCTGCTTCGGTACCGAAAATCCTTGGTTCAAGTTATTTTGTCCGTACAGTTTAATTTCATACTTTTAAAATGACTGATCTTTGGATTACCATTGGTATCATTGGATTCTTAACGGCCCATCAGCACAAAAGATGTCATAGAAGCCAGTATATGAAATCCATCGATCTTTCAACATCTTAATAAAATCCTTTGCACAATGATCGTTCCTATTGTTTGTTATTTCTAACACCTCTATAATGTCCCTATTATTCCTCTGTAGCTCAGAGTTGGTCATTTGAGTTTCCTCAGTCGATCTCGTTGCGATAAACTCCAAAATCCAAGTATCTGTTTCGTTGCTCTCCTTTGCAGTGCCTCGGTCATGCCATACAATATTTGCATATTCAAGATGAACTCTTGCTAACGTTTTGTATAACGGTGAAAAATTGTGTTCGTTTAGAAAATGAAAGGATTGTCTCATTACTGCAAACATAGAGTTTGCTTTCTTTGCTTGTGTACTTATTTGATACTCAATGTGAGAAATCTGTCTACAATTACTCCTATATCCTTCACCTTTTCCACCTCTTTCAAAGGATCGGCCTATATGCATACATTTACACGTTGAAGGATGACATTTAAATACCCATTTATCGCTCCACTTTGAAAGTTTGTTCATGTCACCCTGCAAGATACCGACATAGGCGTTCCCATGTAAACTTTGGAAAACTTTTGTATCATCCGCGAAAGGGTATGTTTCCGACTGAAGCATATCGGGAAGATCATTTATATATATATTACGAATAATGTCGGTCCTAACACTGATCCGTTGGGTACTCCAGATGTTACTTAAGTCCATTTCCCCCAGTTTTTTCCGTTCAATGATACTCGTTGCTGCCTGTCGGAAGTACCAATGGACTTTTCCATATACGTACATTTTACTAAGAAGCCGTTTTTGTGGGACAGTATCGAACGTTTTTGTGGGACAGTATCGAACGTTTTTGTGGGACAGTATCGAACGTTTTTTGAGAGTCCATGTATGTAACAGTTCAGTCCATTGATCTTATTCTTTAAGAGATTGTAATCTAAAAGACCTCCCAGACACAAATCGTTCATCGTAATGTATTTAATCACGTGACTTAAAATTGTTTCTCATACTTTACATATGATGGACGTTACACCGACCGGTCTATATTTTCCAGGCTAACGCTTGTCTCCTTTTTTAGATATAGCACTAATTTGTGCCTTTTTCCAATCATCAGGTACAGTACACTATACAAATTATACAGAAGCGATAAAAGTGCTGAAATTGAGTCTGCCGTTTCCTTTAAAAAACGGGGATGTAACCTACATCTGTACATGAGAATTTGTTGACTTTCAGCAGGTAGGGCGTAAGAATTGTACCTGCTGCCCCCATTGCATGATCGTAAGAGGCGACTAAATTTGGGATCTTATCTTTTCTCTTTTTACCTTTACCTTAAAGGCAAACGTTCAACACTAAAGCCAAAAGTGAGGTGTTGCCAAGAAAGGCGCTAGGAAATAAAAGGTAGTGAGAAGTAATAAATTGCTTCAGTGATGAATTATCGTAAAATTATTATTTTAATACCTATACATTATACCTATACATTTAATTTCAATTAGGTAGAAAATGTAAAGCATGTTTTCTAGAAATAAAGCAAATGAGTATTTGTGTTGAATAGAATATAACATTAATTTTAATATGTTTAATGTACTGTTGCCACAATTTTGAAAAATAAACATTTATAAAAATGTTGACCATGATTTGAACATAGTAGTGCGCATCGTGTGCATATCTCGCATAAGTGGATAAAACTAGTTTCAATATGAAAACAAGGTTTTTGTTTCATTTAGACACAGCTGAAACTAAAGTTTATCAACTTTCTGGTATCTTTAAAATTTAATTTGTCTGAATGTTACCGAAATTATGTATTTAATCACTTAATTGACATTGTGTTCTGTTTGTGCATGTACCTGTGTGACATGTTGTTTACGTAACTTTGTCCAGTGTAAGTTTATGTGTTCTGAGGAATGTGACCTAACCAGTCGGACAAGACTTTGACACGAGCACACCTGAGCACGTACATATCCACGTCACTTCCTGTAGGCTTTCTGTACTTATTTCAATTTCCAAATTCTTGGTGTTGGAGCAGTCAGTCCAGCTTTTTTTTTTATTAACACAGCAACTACAAATGTCTACTTCTAATGATGTTCGCCACATAATCCTGGTACGTTGACAATGGTTTGAGTATAGCGGTGTGTATCTTTCGCGTGACTGACTGGGTAAATAAGGTCCGTTGCAGAATTTGAATATTGAAGTTATAATTTGTGTATTGTTTTTAGGTTTCTTGTACCCCGATAAAAATAGACAATTATATATGTAAATGCACGTACTGATTACCTCCCTTCTACTGTCTTATTATTTGCGTTCCTGGGATTTTCTTGGAGTTACTTCCCATCAATATGCATAGTGAATCTTTCAGTAGTTTTCATTGTGCAATTTAAGGTTCTTCATCTTAAATTTCAACCCCCTGCTAGGTCATATTCAAATACCCTAATTAAAAATCAGAACTTATATATGTAGTTTTGATCTATTGAAATTGTCAATTAGCTATTTAAATGTGCAATAGTGTGGTTGAAGGTGGCAATAAAAAGTTGTTTAGATTGATGTCTTCAAAAAAGTTCACCGAACTTATAATAACATGTCAGTCCCGTTCTAACAGAAACTGTTTTGATGAGTACATCATTCTTTCTAACTTAAAAAAAATAACCATAAACAAATTTTAACTTTGCAACGATATTGAACTAAACCCAGGACCCAAATGTAAAATAGAAACTTTACCATCTAAAAGTTAAACCCCTCAGAAACAATCTTGCTTTCATTGAGGCAGCATTAAATAAAAGTGACATACTGGACATAACAAAAACAATCATTACTCCTAAAATACCTGAAATTGAATTAGCATTGAGTCTCGTTTTCTTCAAATTCACAGACTTTTTTGGCTTGCTTGCATGTTGTTTATCGTCTTCATAACAACAAGGACCATACTATTATGGTTTGGTTTAATTTGTTTAACTTCCTATTAACAGCTATGGTCATTTAAAAACCTGCCTCAACGTGTGTTGTGTAAGGGTGCTTGCGTGTGTGTAAGCAGGAAGAAGGGTCTATTGGTGTATTTGCCTCCATGCGACCTGATGTCGACTTTTAGTGCCATCTCACTGAAATACAATGCCGAAGGCACTCAGCACTGCATTCTGCCCGGTCACATTTAATTCACAACGGGTAAACTAGTTGTTGCCAACACCCTAAATGCTGAACGTTAATCAGGTTATAACAGCTACCATTTTTAAGGCGTTTGGTATGTCCCGGCCTTTGGAGAGAACCCAATGCCTTCCTCACCTGGGCGAACGTTCAATATTAAAGCCAAAAGAATGGTATTGCCAAGCAAGATGCTAGGAAATAAAATATTAGTTAGAGTAGAGAGAAATATAAAGATCCAAAACATTGCAATATTATGATTTATTTTGGTTGCTTTTTTTGTCCTGAAGTAGAGGGCCCAATAGCAGCTTCCCAATTCTGCAGGAAATTCCCACAATAGTCGCCTCTTACGATACATGTATTAGGTAACAGCAGGTGTATTCCTTTGATCCCCTTACTGCAGGAGTGGAGAAGGGTGCCTAGGGAGACACCACTGAGAGGAAAGAGTAAGAAAGACAGGAAAAGATGAAGATCCAAAGACCATGTATGGTTATCTTTATGCCCCCCCCCCCCCCCCCTTAACAACGGAGGGTAATCTCGCAACGGAGAACGCACTGAGTTATAAGAAGTCACATTAAGGAAACTTCCAATTTTGCGTGGTGGGGTGAAAACACGCTTCTTCGAAGGGTGGATACCTCTGTTTTAGTACATGTAAGTTTTTTCACAATATTTTAATACGCAAAGGTTAATCTGATGCAGTGTAAAAATTTTCATTCTTTACAGCGACGATGTTCTTCTTGACCTTTAGTGCCCTTCTTTCTCGCGTTTACCTTTGGCGCAAGAATTTAGAGGCCACATTTTATAACTTTGTTCCAATATTGCTATATTATGCTGTAAATCAATTTCAACAAAAGACGTTCTATATCAAATTACATTTTCAAACTGCGGAATATTACTATTAAAACCGTCAACAGAGTGTAAAATCGTCGTCCAGAAATGTGATGTAATATAATGATCAGCTTCAAAATGTGATGTTCTGCTTTGCAATAACCCTGTACATTTGTGTGCCATCAGCAACAATGATAACGACGACAAATATAGCCAAATATTTCGTGGTCCCAACACCGACCCTTTTCATCCAATGCGGCAGCTATGCCATTATATACAAGTAGGAGGGCCGTCTCAGTAGTGTTCCGAGTGGCAGGCCAATTGTAGGTTGTCACGATGACTGTTTGTATGGTGATGAATCTGTAAACGCCACGACACAATCTTCTCCAAGATCTTGGACAGAAAAAAAAATGTATTTGATACTGGGCGGTAGTTCTTCAACTCCTCCTTGTCCTTGCTTTAGCAGGTCGTGACAATCCGGGTAATCTGGGACACTTTTCACAATGTCTGACTCAAATGATCGTCTTTGCTTCTGTATCGTGACATGTGATTGGTGAATGATTGACTTTCTAATAAATAAATCGGAAAAAAGTTTAAGTTCAGACAGGAAGAGTCGGACACTTGACGGGTAAACTCGGACAGTTGATTTGTTAAATGCAGTTGGTCTAAAACACACCTGTTTCATTCTTAGTATCGTCATTATCTTCTGTTCGTACAGGAGATGGCTATTTCTATACTATAGTTTCTGCCCTAGCGACCTGCTGCATGCTGTCCCTAGCCGTCTGTCTACATTTGATAAACAAACGTTACATTTGGGCATGTAATACACAATGACATCATATATGTATATGAAGTAGACTAGTTTTCCGAGTTTGCAGTAAGTCAACCGATTTACATTCACTCTGCATTAACTACCTACTTTACCACAGGCGTATTGAAATCAAAATGGTATTTGTATGTATTGATGGAAAAAGTCGAACCAGAAAGCCAAAACATATAAAAAAATAACTGAACCATATGGCCATCTCGTTCATCTAGGATCTTTAGTTTTACTAGAACGTCTAAAGTATCCAGAACACCTTCTTATGGTTGATGATATATGAGATCGTAACTATGGCGTTAGTATTGTAATGTTATAATCACATCGTTGGGGTTAACTGGCCGACACCTGTTGCTGGCTGTTCCATTTATTAAAAATCTAACACACCTTTCATTGACAAATGCATACGGAATTCAGATATCAATTTATTGTCAAAATAAGGGAAAAATATAAATATGAGAAGTAAACTGTTCATAGTTATTTACCTATTCCGTCTTTGCGTATTGCAGAATTGTCTTCCCTTGTGAACAGGTAATGATTGTTACGTCAATGGTTTGTGTGAGAAAATTACGTCGTTTTCTCAAAAATTGATGACATCACTCTCACAAACCAATGACGTAACAATCAATACCTGCTCACAAAAGAAGATAACTCTGCAATACGCAAAGACGGAATGTAGATTAAGACTTAAATAGATATAAGACAATGAACACATAACGTTAGATCTTCTATATTTGACGTGTTCCATTTTGTTTAATTTCGTCTCTTGTTTCTCAACTTTTTTGGGGAAAACATTGTCTCAATTTTGGAGCTCCATAAACTAAACACGGGTTCTTCCACTTCAAAGGTTTCACCGAGCTCTATTTCTCCAGTAGTGATAAGATTGAGCAGCAGCTCTGGATGATCAATCGAAGGTGGTGAATTCAAATTGTCCTGCAAAAACCATATGAATTGCTCGGCCTGCAGAAAGGTCTCTTTATCTGAATGAAGTGGGACGGTGGCATTAGTAGGGACAGACGGTAGCTGTTCGGACGCGGTAGTCAGCTCGAAAAATGGCAGCGCGTACGATGCAGTACCGGAAGTGATTCGAACGTTGGCCACGGGGGAGACAGACGGAAGCTGTCCGAAAGCGCTAGTCGGCTCGACAAATGGCAACGCGTATGATGCAATACCGGAAGTGATTCGAACGTTGGCCACGGGGGAGACAGACGGTAGCTGTCCGAAAGCGCTAGTCGGCTCGACAAATGGCAACGCGTCCGATGCAGTGCCAGAAGCGATTCGAACGGTGGCAACGGGGAAGACAGACGGTAGCGGTTCGGAGTGGTAGTTGGCTCGGCAAATGGCAAAGCGTCCAATGCAGAGCCAGAAGCGATTCAAACGGTGGCAACGGGGGAGACAGACGGTAGCGGTCCGAAAGTGGTAGTTGGCTCGACAAATGGCAACGCGTCTGATACAATGTTTCGAACGGTGGTAACGGGGGAGACAGACGGTAGGAGTGGACCTAAAGTGACAGAAGACGGGCGGCTGGCGTCCGTTTATACTGAGGGAAAAAAAGCTGGCAACGAGAAGCCCAAGTGATCAAACAAACTGAAGGTATTGTTTCGTGAAAGTGCCTTCTATCAAGCTATGCTAATGCCCGGGAAGCTGTATTTGTTGACAGTATTCAATACATTTTCATTTATGAAAGCCGAACAGGCTTTGTTGTATTCGGTACTAAATGACCTAAACACTGTCCGGTCAAGCGGCTGTAATATGTGAGTTGTATTGGGAGGGAGGCACATCATTTGAATATTATTTTTGCTGCCGCTGGTAAGATGACTCAATGAGCTGACTGTCCATAACGCAGTTAGAGATGTGGTCTAGCGGCACCGCATTCCTTCTGAAAAAAACCCGTCCCTAAACTAATATTCCCCGAACTTGTTCATCCATCCATTCTCCGGCCAGGCCCACTTACCTTGTGGCGCTGCTTTCATGTTAAAACCATGGGCGGACACTGATGTTTTGCCTTTAACAACAAACATTTGGGACATTTTCTATCCGTCAGTATTGGTGCACATAGCATGATGTTACGTTAGTGCGGTTATTGCTGGTACGGTCAAGCACATTTCCTTTTATGGTCATTTTTTAGCAATGACCCTAACCGGAGAGTGTTCAAATGACCTACCCGTTTCATCACAGTTCAATATTTGTTTTGGCTTTCCACTTATATCCAATTGAACTAGTAAACTCCTCAGGTCGTCCATGCATTTGGACACCACTATCGACGGTGCCAGTTTTTTTCCGGGCGTCTGATCTATAACTCATGGTGTCTCCTCTTCAAATCCTGCCACCAATCCTTTGACAGTGTTAGTCGTTTGAATGAAGTGACATTCAGTCTCCAATACATTTGCCTCGTTTTTTCCCAGCAGCTGTTTTCTGCTATCTCCAATCTCCTGTCTTGCCCAATCTACTATCTTCTGCTCTACTGCTTCTGGAAGGGTAGGACCTCTACCCGGGCGAGCGTCCTCCCCAACACACTCAGTTACCCTATACTATTGATTTTGATTTCACGTTGATTTTGGAACCCCACGTTTTGCTGCTGCCTTCTGAATGGATAAATCTGCTGATTTCAAGGCATCTAGGGACTTTAAGGTTGTCTCTGTTGTACTGCACTTCTCTTTCCTATCGGATGGATGTCTTGTTTTTAGGCATTCAAGAAAAACAATTTAGTTTATTGTAGATATTATGTATGATGAGTCATATAATTATTTATGAACTTTAACGTATACAGGAAAAATAAGGTCAACGAAATAAAAAGTTACTGCATTGATTTACCGTCCTTAACAATGCTATAATTTCACTCAAAATTAACAAATAAATATGATAGCTGAATGACTATCAAGAAATAATTTTAATCAAAACTACAAAATTAATAACCTACATTCGAAAAACAAAAGACTAATACACTGGCCGAGATTTAACGCCGATTATAGAATACTGTCGGAAAAAGTAGAATAGTCAAACAAGTTGTAATATTAATTTGAAGCTTTTTACTTTTTTAGAAGTTCTTGATTTAAATCAATAAAATATACGTTTCTACTTTACGGCAAACTCAATCTTTAAAAATGGTAGTTTCTACTCCTGCTTAACGCTCAGCAATTTAGGAGAGGGACGACTGGTTCGCCCGTTGTCAGTATAATGTGACCGGGTGGGGTGTCCTGCTGGGTGTCTTCGGCAGTATGTTTCAGTGAGGTAGCACTATAAAGTCGGCATCAGTTCCGTGCTATCACAAGGAGACAAACACGAACATATCGCAGCTTCCCAAAACACACACGCATACACTACACGCATGCATCTTGCACACAGGGGAGGCCATCCTTAAATGACCATAGGTGTTGATAGGACGTTAAACAATACTAAACCAAACGTATATCGTTGTGCTTTAAATATAACGACAGCAAATAGTACAAGTACATAATTGGTGTTAAAATAAACTACTAAGTATAAAGTTAGCAATACAGCGCGAGGTAGGATTTTACTGGAAGTGATCCATGCTCCTTTAATGATATCTTAATATAAAACTAATAAGCGAAACACTATTACATGTGATATCCGTATGATCACTAGCTACTTGTTTTGTAATGATAGATTTAAGGATCTGTAACGACCACTGAATATAATTTCACATAAATACATTTTAAACATTATCAAATATTAAAGTAGATAAACAAGTTTTACAGGTGAAACTCTGGTAAAACTTTGTTCAAATTCTGACGTTGGGTTTATGGACAGTGTCGTTCTGATTTTTCAGTTTGTGTGGTCGTGTAAGTGGTTACGAAAATGTATTAAATTGATGCGATCTTAATTCTTTAAATTCCCCACCCGAATCATTGTGCTGTAAATGTTAATCTAGGCACAGATACGACCTGACTTCCGGTACTTCATCTGATGTCAGTTGATTGACATGTACTATAGCTACATGGTATTTGATTACTAAAAATACGAAGCAAGAAACAACTATTGTAAAAAATATGATAAGGGTGTATAATTAAACCTTTACTACTTTACATTGTCCTTACGTTGATTGAGGACATATCAGTAGTACCAAAAGCCAATATAATTAAAATTTGAATGAGCCAAATGTATGTTGTTGGATTACATTTAGATTGAACTATAACACAACTAAATACACCTTGTATTCTTACTTTGGGTATTATATTTGAAACTATAAACAAAATTGGATTTACCAAAATTGCAAATTTTCAGAAATAATTTTATTAAGAATCTTAATAAAGATGAACAAAATTGTTAGCAAGAATTCAATAATACTTGCTTTTATATCAGTTATGTACGTTCCTTTTGTAGAATAAAGCCACTATATAATCCAGCTATAACAAAATTTCACTTGAGATTCAAAACAAAACTAAACTACTGCAGCATTTGAAGGGAAATGCTATCCACTGTATTAATCGTGTAGAAAGCTCACAACGCTTTTAATACTATATGGAAACACCAACGGAGAAGGCTTCTCTTCGGAAAGGCTTGATAAACTTTCTTATATAGCTGTCTGTTCTACACTTACCGATTTTCTGGGTTTTCAAAAATGTTTTCCTTTAAATCAATTAATTAAGAAAAATCAAACTGTTGAATTTATTTAGTGTTATATATCACCGATCAGTGATTATGAGAAAGATATTTTTCATTTCATATAAAGGGTATCTTTGATATCTTTCCTTTGAAAATCACGCATACGTCACAGGTATGGTTTTTTAACCTTTTATATTCCCGAGCAGGTATTGTTTATGTATATTACAATAAATATATTATTTCAATAATATTTCTTTGAAAATTTCCCCTTTATATTTTTTTCTCACAGCTCTAGTGGGTTTTCTCATAAAACAGGAAAGCATATGTGAACCGACATATGATAATTCTCAGGGTTGGTTGGCCTCCCAACGAAAAATCTTAAAAGTAAATACTTTTTTTTATTTTGTAAACACATGTTTACGAATGTCATTTGTTTATACCAGTAGTGTTTCTCATGAGAATTTCCAAACAACCTTTTTTCCAAAGCCAAAAAAATCAAGTATTTATAAACACAATTTTTCTACATTACCACGAAAAAGGCTCATTAAAATGCCAAATATCACTCAGTGGTTTTCTAATTATGTTTTTTAAATTATTTAAAAGTCTATGTTATGCAAAGCTAGCAGAAAAACTAGAGGTTTATCTGTGTAATCTACAAGGCTTGACAAGACCTGGAACATTGAGATTAACTTGAGTGCAACGAAGCGTGGAATTTCGAATAACGAAAACTGCTGCTCGGCTTCAGATGCTAGCTGACGAAGGACGAAGAGAGGGAGGCGAAGACTTGTCCGAACAGGAATTTATCGCCTTGGTACTACGCTAGCAACCGTCCTCACAGCATCCCTGCTGCTTTTCTATGGGTCACGCCAAACTGTCAGTCAGTGACAGCAGAACATTAGGCAAATGGAATATTTTCTGGAAAATTAAACAATAAAGGAAGGTCTGTTCCGGAGGATGCAGCTATACATGCTTGTAAATGAAATACAACCGAAATAGTAGAATATGTTAAACGTTTTTCATTTAACACTAAGAAGAGAGAGAAAACCCTGAAATTATTTTGTACAAAACAGTGTTGTGACTCTACGGCTATTTATTGCAAATTGATTACAGGCTTTTATAAGGAATCTGCGGGTGTTAGAGGTACAATTATTTGCTGAAATGGTCTCGCTAGTCGTAAATTCGAGTTTTTTCTATGCATATATGCGTATTTAATTGAAGCGAATACGCTTTACTTTGCAGCTGACAAAGGCTACAAATCTGACGTGTATTTAAAAAAACTTACATATCAAAACGAAGAAATGTTTTCAAGGTATTGATAAATTAATAAAAGCACAAAACAAACCATTTGTCTATCAAATTGTGAAAAACTTTAACTCAAATGATATTTCGGCAAATCTAATTAAAATAAAGGTAACAGGATACTGAGGCTATTGAGGAGGGGCGGGGATTGTACGCTGATAATCGACACTGATAAAAATAATGGAGTTTAAGCCATCCAAGCAAAATATTAGTATATTGTCTAAAATAAATTTCTGCTTACAATTGCATTCACGAACATATCGCAGCCTCCCAAAACACACACGCATACACTAATCGCATACATCTTGCACACAGGGGAGGCAGTAGCTGTTGATAGGACGTTAAACATACAAAATATTAGATATATGAGTGTTTTGATATTCATTTTACGCGGATGTATCAAAATGTACACATTTGAAGATTTAGCCTTTTTCAAACGCATAAAATATCAATAGCATAATCTTTTGATTGATTTGTCACAGTCAAATTCATAAGTACTATAACAGTGTCATTTCCTTCAATAATAAATATGTTTTGAAACAATTTTGTTTAAAATAGATATATTAATAATGTATTAATGATGCTTAAGACAAATGGGAGGTTCCGCTACATTGCTTTTTAATTAGTATTTATACGACTCTCATTTTTCAGGATGTTAATTTTGGTACTAATCGCGTAACGAATAGGGATAAGAAGGTATTGAGCATATGTAAAACGTGACTGTTGAAAAATACACACTAGTTCACATTAGAATGAGTTATAAAGGCAGCTCGTCTTGGATGTATTTCTTACATTCTGTGACGTAGATTTTGAAAATGGCGATGATGTTGGCACGATAACAACACCATTGGTTTCCCCTCACACCACTTGTTGGTGTTTCGTGACTTTCATCGCCTAGACGTGTGAGAGTCCCGGAACTGTAACATTTGCGTTAATTTATTATTTTATTTTCCCATTTTGTTGGTCAATTTGTCTTTTAACAACTGGCAATCAAAGAAACAGGAAGGAAATTCTATCTTTTATTCTGAGGCATTTCTTAGTCCTCGTTTGTCAAACTATTGTTAGATGGATATTTTTAATCTAATTCCGAGATATAGGTAATACCTTGAGGCCAACCCATACACTTGTAGACTAGAATAGTTGGTCAAAATCTCTATGTTAACGAGCGTGTTTCCTTGACCCCTGCAGGCCAGGGATCGAAAAAAGAATACACCTGCTGTTACTCACTGCATGCGACTAAGAGGCGACTAATGTGTGAACTCTCTGCATAATTGGGGATCAAATGAGTCTGTTGCACACATTGCACTATAAGGGATCTTTATCTTTCTTTCTATTTCTAACAACCTGTTATTTCTTAGCGCCCTAGCTTGGTAACACTTCACTTCTTGCTTGAATGTTGAGCGTTTGCCCAGGTGAGGAAGGTAATGGGTTCTATCCCCAGACTGGGACATACCAAAGTCCTTAGAAATGGTATTTGTTATTCCCTGCCTAATGTTCAGCATTTAAGGTATTGGCAACAACCGGTTTACCTGTTGTCAGTATAATGTCACCGGGCTTTGCTGGGTGCCTTCGGCATTGTATTTCAGTGAGATAGCACTATAAAGTCGGAATCAGATCCGTGTTATCACAAGGAGGCAAGTACATCAATATACTCTGTCTCCGGCACACATACATTCACGCTTACACAACACACATGGAGGCACGCCTTTCAATGACCTTAGCTGGTAATAGGACGTTAAACAATATAAAACCAAACCAATCGTAGAGAAGAGTATGTTACAAGATCATGTGTTGGAAACGAATACGAAATATCCTTCCCATGATGCTTTAGTATCCAGGTCCACTAAAGCTATCTTATCAGATAATTAGATCTCCACACATTGAAGGCTAAACGAGTATATTTATAATTGCCAGTGCCGTCCGTTTAATTTTGTTTGTGCTTGAATATGCTTGGCTGCTACCTTATCTCATTCATTACTTCATTTCTTATTCCTCTCTATCTTGCTCTTCCTCATTTTTTTAATTTTTTTTATCACATACCTGTTGAATCTTGTTATAGTAATACAACCAATTTTCAGACCATGAAATACAACGTTCTGTATTGCACATGTGCAAAACGGAATGTTGTATTTACCTTCTAGACGGAACTACTTTTTATGTGAATCCCCTTGTCATGACGAACTGAAAAGTTCCCGGTATTTGCAAAAAATATCAAAGGTTATAAAATCTTTGTATCGATCTCTGCCAAATACGGAAGGTATGTGATAAAAGCAAAACCACACACTTGTGTTTTTCTAACGAATCAGAAAGCACTCATTTATTGCGCTGACGAATATATTCACGAGTGCGCGAAGCGCACGAGTGAATATATATCTTCCGCGCAATAAAGTCGTGCTTTCTGATTCGTTAGAAAAACACAAGTATGTGGTCTTGCATAGTTATTATTCGTCCCTTTTCTTTCCCTACCTTCCTTCGATTCTTCATCTCTATTTGTTCTTTTTCCTTTCTTCCATTTCCCTTCCAACTTCCGTCTTTTCCTTCTCTCTTTCCTTCCAACACATGCGCGCATACACAACACACATAAAAATAGGACGTTAAAAAACCCCCAAACCAATCGCTGGTACAATTTAAGTAATTGTCATCTAGTAACATACTTTTCGGTACATTATCTATTATTCTTATAATGGAAACTTTGTGAGGTGGTAATGATGCTGGTTTTAAATTTCATTGAACATTAAAGCTACATTAATTGATTTGCTGGAAGTTTGTTTTATTATTTGTTCAGCTTTTACATTCAATTTTGTCTTTCTGCTCTACTTACCATTTAGCCTGTTCTACTGTTTAGACCGGTATTGTTTCTATTCATTTGCCGCGTTTTAACAGTATAATTACATATGGGCAATGTTGATTGTAATTTGTTTTACAATAAGTTTGATTTTTAAAGTCAGATGTATCCATTGTGGGGCGACGCTGGCCAAGTTGTTAAGACTTCTGACCGTCTACGATCACCACTTACCATCCATCACTGGATCACGGGTTCGAAGCCTTCGTGGGGCAGTCGCCAGCTAATTGTCCCAGGTCGTTATATTTTCTCCAAGTACTCCGGCTTTCCTGCACTACCAAAAATTGTCACATTCTTAAATGATTAAAGCTGTTAATAAACAAATATAGAAAACATAAACAACCCAAACAAAACAAGGAATCCGTTACTTGTATAGTGCAAAACTATGCATGTTGTTCCCATTCGTAGTATTGTTAGATTAACCTAAATTGCAAATTATGCAAATATGCAAATTAGACTGTGGTTTGAGATATTAATTCATCCTACCTTTAGCATTGCACTATTACAGATACATCTAAACAGAAACGGATGATATCTTTGATTGTCCTATCCGAGTTTGTTTCAACCAGAGGGCTAGACGCTTAGGAAATGCACCCAAATGATTGAACATAAAGTCACTCGAAACCTCTGTTTTGTGTTATTTATAAGACACGGGGCTCGTATCGTAGATGAAGCAGAAGCCGCTCTAACTTCCGAATACTTGGTCTTATTCTTGTACTTGTTCAAGGTTTTCCTTTGTTCATATTTTGCCCTATTTTTATTGATTAAGTTGGAATTGTAGTTTAGTTGACATAGTATACAGTATATAAATAAAATTACATAGTTCAGTTTAAACTTTGTCTTATTCATAGAACATATAGGAAACATAATATAAACATGAATGATACACTCAGTGAATCTATTATCATATATTATAACCATCATTTACAACTACAGCTTCAAGGATAGCCACTATAACTGGGAAATTTCACAGAGGAAGGTAGAAAAGAGTATGGAAATGCAATGTTCACTATGTAACATGTGTAAACAATAACATATTTCATGATTATAGTAGGTTTTGTTCGAAACAAAACGTCTTGTTGCATGTTTGTTAGTAGAACTTCATGTTGGAACATTGCTTAACTGGCAATAAGAATTAATACAATTTTTAAAATTATATCAGAACGCTAGATAACTAAGGTCATATAATACTGATCCTATAATGATCATGTGGATGAACTTTCCCTTGGATAACATAGGTCATGTGGATCATATTTCCCTAGGATAACTAAGGTCATGTGGATGATCTTTCCCTAGGATAACTAAGGGCATTTGGATGATATTTCCCTAGGATAACTAAGGTCATGTGGATGATATTTCCCTAGGATAACTAAGGTCATGCGGATGATCTTTCCCTAGGATAACTAAGGTCATGTTGATCATATTTCCCTAGGCTAACTAAGGTCATGTGGATGATCTTTCCCTAGGATAACATAGGTCATTTAGATGATCTTTCCCTATGATAACATAGGTCATGTGGATGATCTTTCCCTAGGCTAAGTAAGGTCATGTGGATGATCTTTCCCTAGGATAACATAGGTCATGTGGATCATATTTCCCTATGATAACATAGGTCATGTGGATCATATTTCCCTATGATAACATAGGTCATGCGGATCATATTTCCCTAGGATAACTAAGGTCAAGTGGATCATATTTCCCTAGGATAACATAGGTCATGTGGATCACATTTCCCTATGATAACATAGGTCATGTGGATCATATTTCCCTAGGATAACTAAGGTCATGTGGATCATATTTCCCTAGGATAACATAGGTCATGTGAATCATATTTCCCTATGATAACATAGGTCATGTGGATCATATTTCCCTATGATAACATAGGTCATGTGGATCATATTTCCCAAGGATAAATAAGGTCATGTGGATCATATTTCCCTATGATAACATAGGTCATGTGGATCATATTTCCCTAGGCATGTAGTCGTTGTGACAGACTGTTGACATTACATTCGCTGCTACTGATAATTTGTTCGTCACATCTCGTGTTATAAAGATATATTGATGTTATTGAATATCATATGCAATCATTTTGAAAGAAACGGGGTAAGTCTGAATGTAACCGAACACCTGTATTATGGCTACGAACAATTGTAAGACTCAACTCAAAGTTTTATATAAATATGTACATTTTGCTGATCTGCACATTTGACTTATGCGACTCATCAGATAGATATGTCCCAGACCCGCGATTAAATAATGTAATAATTCAAAAACTCATGCAGCTCGCCAATCTTGCATTTTAGGTGATGATTTGAAAACGTGATATGTCTGTTTCCTGATATAAACATATAATTATAAATCCCATTTTTTCACCCTACAGCGGTATTTTATTATTAGGTTAGCGTTGACTTTAAAACATCAAGTCGTGCTTGTTACGTAACAACATGTATGTAACTCGCTGATAGGGAGGCATATGACCTCCCGCCGCGAGGTCACGCGATTGATGAATTGCGGTAAACTGATATCGAGGCGATAGCGCGTGAAAGTTCAGAGGTCGCAAGAGATGTCAGATTCACAGCCACGGTACCTCGAGATATCAATCGTCACCATTTCATCATCCACCGCGTTGCATGCCTAGACGATAAGTTGACAATTATTAAATAGAAAATACGTTAAATTCTTTTATGAGGAAATTTCAGATTCTTTCCATACGCCTCTCGTCTGTGATCCTTAACCGCGCGATACAAATTAAAAACCTCAATATACATATTGTTGTTAACATTTACCATAGTTACATAATACATGGTGGGGGTGATTAATTTGGAATTCATGTACATTGTCTTGCTCAAATCAAATTGCCATTTTTAGGATTTTTTTCCCCCATTTCTTAGCTTTGTTTTAGTTCAGTTTTAGTTTCATTTTTTAGTTCTGAACGGCAGTTCTTAACACAGAAGAGGTCTTTAGGACCACTGAAAGATAGACAAAACATGTAAAAGAAACGACATCAATCAAAAAGACAAAATGACAAATGTCAACTTGAAATATTAAATTAAACTCAAAAAAGTTTGTATATTGATACTTATAATGAAATATACATTAAACTTGATTTTAGATTTTAGATTCATTTGATAGTAAACAGCATTTTTTTTTTTTTTTTTTTATATAGATAAGTGATACAACATTACTTTATATCAGATTACAAGATACAGCAGATCATACTTTACCCATATGTTAATTCCAAACCTGTTTTAGTGAATACATGATGTAACAAATTTCGTCAAAGTATATAACAAAAACATTTTGAATTATATTATATGCACCTTACTTTGCCTTCCAAAAATATTTTTTGTATGATTTATTTCTGTTTTTTTTTTTTGCAATCTAGATGGTGTTATTCAATTCAAATAAGTTGAGATTTAACTAAACTTCATGAATTTAAAACCTAATTGATATGAGATATGGACAAAATGAAATATCAAATAGTCAATTAAAAACGAGAACAGGCCACAAGTTTTATATCAGTAAAACAAACTCCCACAATTAATCATTTGAAAGAACCCATGTGGGCTGATATTTCAACATAAATCTCATTATATGTAAACGATGTAGAACCGACTAGCATATTGTTTATGTTTTTCATCATTTTCTGTCTCTTCAAAAAATTCTTACCAATATACCGACTCTAATATTAAGATGTTTTTCAGGGTGGTCAGATGGTGCAGAGGATAGCGCACTTGCCTTTCATCAAGGCGTCCGGGGTTCGATTGCCCAATCGGAATGGGAAAAGGTATGGGGGTCACTTGCCCGATTACGTTGGTTTTCTCCGGGTACTCCGGTCTCCTCCCACACTAAGACCCCCGCGCGCTAACATCCGGGCCAACTAGAGTGATAAATATAACTTGTTTCATGATTGTTGTAAAATAAATAGAATTTATGAAATAAGAAAGATTTATGTTTGTTCCTTAAATCATCGTACTGTTAACTAGTCCATTTTTTCACCGAATTCTTAACCAAAAAAAGAACGTATGACATACAACCTAACGTAAAATTTCATGAAACTTTCGTTAGAAAAAGTACATATCTATTATTATCTATACGCAACTTTATTCCACCTACCGGTAGCATGATAAATTCATTATCATGCGTTGTCAGTATGAAAAGAAGTTGAGAACAACTTGAGAAGAATTTCACAACGGAGTTTCCCATTTCACAGCATTTGGGAACGTATTTTCGACAGGTTACGTCCTAACCAGAAATAGTATCCCCACAAAAGTGTTCCGCGTAAGAAAATAGTCCGTTATTAACTTATCAGGAAAATGTTACGAACAAATATTTTGATTATAAAAACACCATTTTTAGCTTTAATGTGCGTATTTAATAGCCAATGACGATAAGACTATTTAAAAAAATTATATGTTTTACATGGTGTTAAGGTTCATAGTATTCCTCCACGCAAATCTATTTGTTGACGTTTGTCAAAGACCGAGGATTTGCAATCAATGGCCATTGAGCCTAGCAGTTGTTTGGAAAATATGGTGTTAAGCTGACCTGTTTTAAATGAAGAAATATATAGATTGTAGTATATTGATGATAAACAGTTTATCACACAGCATTTTCATGTTATGTCGTTCGTACAATTTTCTCATCACTCGCACGGTGGTCTCTCGATTTTATCCCCGTGCTCGCAAATAGAAAATTATTATCACGACAAACCTATAATTATCAATTTAATGGAAAACAGGAGAATATTGTTCTGTGAAAAAGTTTAATATTACCAAATTCAATGACACTAGGACATAATATAAACGATAAAGATACCCTTAGAAGTCCTTTAAAAGGAGCATCAAACCATATGATGATGACAAGTAATCGAAATCACAAGGTGTATTAATCAACATACTCAAAAACGTCGTTATCATTTATCGTTGAAATCAAGATGGCTACCATGAATTGTGTTTATAGTATACATCAACCTTTATCTCTCGAAACCATGTGTTGTAAGTTTGTCTGTCAGAATTCTATATTAACAAAAAAAGAAAAAGCGTCTGTATAAATGTGGGGAGCCAGGTGTAACTATCGAGTGAAATTTCAAGATAAGAACAGGCTTAGTAGTAAGCCATCCCTGTTGGTGATATTGTAAGTACAGATCTAAGAAAGTGACTTATTTAGAATAGTGTTAATTATACTTGATTTTATTTCATTGTTGAATTAAATACTTTCATATCAATGAATGTAAAATTCAAAAGGACAGGGCGGTGTGTCTTTGCTTCCTGTCCTGATAACATCTTAAATATGTTTAGTCTCACGTGCAAAAAAAAAGTCGGACAAGAGAGGTGCATGCAGTTTGTCCCTTAGGATATGCCAACATACTGTTGGGAAATCTTGCAACCAAATTAAACTTAAATATCCGTGTAGGAATTATATCATTCTGTTGATGACATCTAAGTAGTAAGGTCATTGTGCTTTATTTGCACAATATACGCTCCGCAATAGTTCACAACTGCCAGTCGCCTTTCGAAAAGAAAAAAAACCTCAAAAAAGTATTTGCAAATAATAAAAGCCAAAACAATATAATTATATTACCTTTTACTCAAGTGTTATCTGGATAGGTTCAGTGAAACAATAGAAACCCAGAGATTCATCAATACACTCTTTGCATTTATGGGTTATGCTTTTCCTCTAAATATAGCGGAACAAACTTTTAATAAAAACAAAAATTCTAGTTCACTTCAAATCTTAAACTCTCCAAATAAATTTTTCTTTTCCTTTATGCTAATTTCTATTTTGATGTGTTGTCATTCTTCATAAAGTATGGAATCTTTTGTTTGATCAGTCAGATTTGAAAATTTGTTAAAAATCCACTTTTGCTCGTGGGGAAATGTCGATTCCCTATCCGGCACATATTTTCCTATTTCGGTCGACTGAGTCTGACGAGGCTGGGGCGTATAACCCACATGACGCGATGACAGGCAGGCCAAGGTTTACGGTATAAGTAATAGTAAATAGCTAGCAGGTCTTTACCCTGGGGATTCCAAGACCTCAGGGAATGCCTCAATGGCCCCGGTACCGTGAGTTATAATGGTATTCCCGCGGGGAAATGTATTTGGAAGGGGGTTTACGTGTAAGTAACGTCAGTTCTGCCGGTACGTAAATCACAAAACGGGCCACCACCAATATTATGTCTCGTCCCGTTCTTAATTATTTTTCTACATCAATTAATTAACTGTTTTCAATGTTGTCTACTCAAGCTCCACTGTATCAAGAGTCATTACCAAATAAAGTATATCGTTTCCAGTTTAAAACTTATTGAAAACAACAATGTTCATTAAGAATACAAGAGAAGTGTAATTTGTTTGCATGTGGACATTGAGTCTGTTTGTTTCTTGCGGACATTTATGCATCTAAGGAAAAATAATGATATATAGCATTTTCTGATTGTTAAAAGGAACGTTTCAACCCTCAAACTGACACAAAAGTCGCAATTATGCACCATTAACAGTTTGCAATGGCATTACACGCCTGCATTAAAAAAAAATCAGCAAAATTTGCCCTTACTACAATTTGACCAATCCATACCCAGAATACTGTAGAAAAATGAAGGTGCATACGCATATCAATGTAAAGTTTTATTAGTATCCAGCCGATGGATTCCGAAGAAACCTTCGAAAACATTTTAACGGAAAATATATATAAGAAATTCAGCAGCTAAAGCAATAAGCTCAAAAAGTCCGTCCGATAATTATTAAAAAGTTTCATACAATCTACGAATCACATAAGAAAACAGTCGATCATTCGGTTCCTTTGAATATACCCTTGCTCTTATGGTGTATATATTGTATCAGATGTTGTACATTTGGTTGTATCATTTTCCCCTCTGTGCACGCATGCCTTTCAGCAGTTAAACAGACCAAGCGTATCGGCCAATTTTGTGGACTTTTTTAGCATGCACCAAAATAAATTTGAAAAATCTTAGAGATAAAATAAATCAAGGTAACGAATGGCAAGAATGTCTATCGTACAACGTACAAAAATAATCCTAAATTCGATCAACACTTTAGGTTATTTTGTTTGAATGCTTTAACAGTGTATGTATTGTATGTTTTGTTTACCAATACTCACGGTATAACATACCTTTGTAATTAAGATAGAGACTCTCCCTTGCGTCGCCGTCAGCCAATTACCGTTTCCGAGCATGCGTGACCGATATTTGTTTTCCGACATTGCATAATACCTTATTAATATGTTCCTACAGCATTGTGTTACAACTAAACCACCAACATGAACCTTATCCCCCTGTCTTTGTTTATTTGTGAAAGAACCGTTATAAATACGCCCTTGTAATAGTCTTTTTTTTCCCTTTTCGCACAGTTAAACCATCCTGAGTAATACGCAATGTATTTTTTGCTTGTCTGTCCTTGTCATTTTGGTGACATTGGTCTACATCAAAACATTTCTTGTTGTGTTTCGGTTTGACAAATATTCTGGTCTAAACATGTCTGTTTCCTGTTCTAGTGAAAGGTGGATATAATTAGTTAATTTAGCGTGACGGTTTGAAACGTGAAATTCTCCTTAAAATTACCCTCCTAGACTTCTTATATTCATAATGGTTTCACGAGACCGTGAATCTGTCAACAGTTCGCGTGCTGCTCCAATCGAACGCACCTCTGGACATGCGCACAACGCGTGGTTGCTATATATAGTATATATAGCATTTTCTGATTGTAAAAAGGAACGTTTCAACCCTCAAACTGCCACAAAAGTCGCAATTATGCACCATTAACAGTTTGCAATGGCATAACACGCCTGCATAAAAAAACCCAGCAAATTTTGCCATTACTACAATTTGACCAATCCATACCCAGAATAAGTTCGGAAGACATATTGTGTAATCATGAAACGGAAGAAATAGTTGTATTTACGGTTCCATTTTACGCCTGTGTATCATATTCAAGCCACTCGAACACTATCTAAATTTCAATTAATCAGACAATGTTTAATGTACTGTAGAACAATGAAGGTGCATATGCATATCAATGTAAAGTTTTATTAGTATCCAGCCGATGGATTCCGAAGAAACCTTCGAAAACATTTTAACGGAAAAAAATATATGAGAAATTCAGCAGCAAAAGTAATAAGCTCAAAAAGTCCGTCCGATATTTATTAGAAAGTTTCATACAATCTACGAATCACATAAGAAAACAGTCGATCATTCGGTTCCTTTGAATATTCCCTTGCTCTTATGGTGTATATATTGTATCAGATGTTGTACATTCGGTTGTATCATTTTCCCCTCTGTGCACGCATGCCTTTCAGCAGTTAAACAGACCAAGCGTATCGGCCAATTTTGTGGACTTTTCTTTAGCATGCACCAAAATAAATTTCAAGAATCTTAGAGATAAAATAAATCAAGGTAACGAATGGCAAGAATGTCTATCGTACAACGTACAAAAATAATCCTAAATTCGATCAACACTTTAGGTTATTTTGTTTGAATGCTTTAACAGTGTATGTATTGTATGTTTTGTTTACCAATACTCACGGTATAACATACCTTTGTAATTAAGATAGAGACTCTCCCTTGCGTCGCCGTCAGCCAATTACCGTTTCCGAGCATGCGTGACCGACATTTGTTTTCCGACATTGCATAATACCTTATTAATATGTTCCTACAGCATTGTGTTACAACTAAACCACCAACATGAACCTTATCCCCCTGTCTTTGTTTATTTGTGAAAGAACCGTTATAAATACGCCCTTGTAATAGTCTTTTTTCCCCTTTTCGCACAGTTAAACCATCCTGAGTAATACGCAATGTATTTTTTGCTTGTCGTCCTTGTCATTTTGGTGACATTGGTCTACATCAAAACATTTCTTGTTGTGTTTCGGTTTGACAAATATTCTGGTCTAAACATGTCTGTTTCCTGTTCTAGTGAAAGGTGGATATAATTAGTTAATTTAGCGTGACGGTTTGAAACGTGAAATTCTCCTTAAAATTACCCTCCTAGACTTCTTATATTCATAATGGTTTCACGAGACCGTGAATCTGTCAACAGTTCGCGTGCTGCTCCAATCGAACGCACCTCTGGACATGCGCACAACGCGTGGTTGCTATCTGGAAATTTTAGCCGCATAATTACTGAGGTTTTCGGCCCCCTATTATAGATACTGTGCGAACTAAGCGTGCGATCTGAATGGGAAATATGCATGCAAAAGTGATTCTTTTCGTGAAAAAAATATATTTCCTACCATTTTTTTTTTTCTGCTTGTTGAAAATGTTGTATTCGATGAGAGATGTATTTTCTGTTTTCCTTTAATTCATTCATTAGGTCTACCGTTATGTGTTCAGTGTAAATAGGAGACTAAATTGTCTAGCAAACAGTAAAAAATACTTCTAGCGGTTGGGAATGTATGCATATATAATATAACAAAACTTCAATATGCTTCTATACACATTTGCTGGCCATAATGTGAAGTTTTATTATGTTAAGGTTTGATAAATTGTGTTTTAAGTTTTAATAAATACTACAATATTTTCATTATTATTAATCAAGTGACTTCTTTCAATGTAGGATAAAGTGACGCTTTGTTTCAAACACGTTCAAATCACATGTAAACCACATGTAAAATTAACATCAGTAATACACGACTATAAATCACATGTCGTCCTCACAAATGCGGCCAAGACTTTAAAAATCCAAAATCCGCTTCATTTTGCAGACAGATACTCATCAAGACGTATGTCCTTCTTCCGTGCCAATTGTATGACGTACCACTCCTGACTCGTATGCTAATTATGTTAAAGTAATGAGCCAGCGTACCTTTGTGCCTTACAAAACAGTCCAAACTACATAATTCCTCCATAGAGATTGTTTCTTTACAGTAAGAATGCACAAGATACTTCAGTACGAGCACTACCTTTATAACGTTAAATCAAAATCGTTTGAATGTCATTCATTCACCTCGCCTTTAATTTATCCAAGATTCTAAGACTCTATGGTAGTTTCCTTAATTATGATCTAGTAAGAGGGAGACTTGTTGACATTTCAGCTCGTCAATGTGTGGAATCTCATGTCAGAGTATGAGAAACTAAATTTACAGTTCCAGCTTTTGACATATGAAAAGATTGTTCTGGTGTAAAATTTGAATATTGATATTCATTTTCGAAGTTATTTCAGTTTGGATATTGACACCTTACCGCGGTCATCCATAAACACATTTTTAGACATTTGCAAAAATTCATCAAATCCTGCAATATATTATATCTAAAAACATCCTATGCATGTTTCATTGTTATATTATTATTAATATAGGTTAGAAGAAAGAGTTGTTAAATTGCAATAATTTGCGCCTAATCCATCACTTTATGATTGGCAATAAGTATGTTTGAAATAAGGTAACATGAACATGGTTTAAAATAGTAGTTAACCCTAAAACTTCGTTATAATAATAATCTCTAATAGTAAAATGTGTAATAATTTCTACACCATAGAATAACGTGTATGTAAAGTAAGGTTAATATTAGTTTCGTATTTTGTCTACTTCAACTATAAACGGTTGTGTATCAATGTGAACATACCGGAACCATTAACGATGTTACTATACAGTAAAGTCTGATTGACTTTTACCTGGCGTTACATCGCTGTACAATAAGATACAGAGCATGAATTGGCTATATACCGTATTCAATTATTTAATTAAATATCAAGATATCTGTTAATTGAAATCGCTTATTGTTCCGTCTTCATTTACGCAATCAGCATTCATCAGCGGTAAAAAAATAACTAATGAAACAATCATTTCGTTTCGTTTTTTTTTTATTTCTCATATACGTGTAAACAACCAACTCGTAAAATATATAACACGATATCGTGTCTCGGCGTTCTTACACCTTTCATCGACAATCATCCTATCTTTTCACCAACGCAATGCGTGATGAACAATATTTAGTTTCTTATTTTCTCGAATTTATTTACAGATTCATAGAATGTTGATAGCTATCTGGTTTCCTTGCTTTCATTGCACCATCAACGTCCATCCATCCCACCTGTCGTCGATGTTTGGTGAAATGAGAAGGGCGATGAGGGGATCTCTCAGTCATTGGAGCCTGGTTTTGCCGACAAACAAACTTTACAGTTGCAATCGTCATTCTCTTCTTGTTACTTGTTCTGACAATTGATTCGCTTTTGTGCTGATAACACGATTTTTCACGCATGCAGCTTTGACAGATTTTTGTTCAATATTATCATTAATGGCAAGGTCTATTTAATCGGCTTTTATACCTTTTGTTTAGGTATGTTTAGTTTATACAAATAAGTTTATTCTGTAAATAAAAATAAGTGTATTCTGTATATACAAATAAATTGAGTCTATATACAAATATCATAGTTTCCATATGCAAATAAGAATATTCAGTATATACAAATAAGTCTTTTTTTGTATAAGGAAAGAAATATATTCTGTATGTATACACATAAGTATAGTCTTTGTATACAAAATGTGCATATTGTAACTCTTCTTGTGTCATTCCCCTTTTACGTCCAGTTGGTTTTATAACTTATTAAAAAATTAGAAGTAAAAACATTCACTTTAACGCTATTCTAAACAACCTGATTTTATGGATCCTTTTTATCGCGATTCAGCTTAATGACTATTCACGTTGATTTGCAAATATCGAGAGAAACATAAATAATCAACGTTTAGGTCATAGAGTCTCATCTCTTTTTTATTGTTTATACAGACGTTGAAAAATTAAATTTTATTATTTCATAACACAATTGTAGGGTTTGGGCCGCCTGAAAAGTTTACATAATTTTGAACAACATTGTTGCTAATAATGTTGTGAAAAAATGTTAACATTACAGAGGTTTGGGGACCAAATCACCGAAATGGAAAATTCGTAAATTTCATGTAATAAATTGGCAAGCAATTTATACTAAATACCGAACAGCTTCTTCGTTGGAGTAACAAAAAAATAACCTGTAACTCTCCAACTTAAATATATACGTTTACGCACTTGTGAGATAGTTTGAGTCGGGATTAGATTTATTCTCGAATTAACATCATAAATATCTCGCAACATATGCCTGACCAACATATAACACCTGTTCATCAAGGTAGAATACCATTGCGATTAACGTCCTTCACAAGTCTCTATAAAGAGATAAAATCAAATCTCAACATTTGTAATAAATTATTTAATAATCCGTTGCAATCTGTAAAAGAAAATGTAAAACATGAATATCACATTTTGCTATATCGTGTGATTTTTTTTCAACATGATCAGTTAAACATAATATGTGCTTTATTCATTTATATTTATTCTTTCAACTGAAGATCTAATAACGGATCTGCAGAAAAGTCTTACTAAAGGACATTTATAGTAAATGCATTTCATGAGTAAGTTAGTGTTTGATATACTGAATGGGCAGGCAATTAATAATAAATGCGGAACAAAACTGAAACTTTCTACGTTGGAGATACAAAGCAGAATATGCTTGCCATTGTTTTCCTATTCCTATTTTTTGCAATCGATTAGATTGGGACTTTAACCAAATGTGTTCCAAAAAAAGTCGTCACATATTTTGTATAAAGGAGGATGTGGCCCCCTAGGGGGAGAGGGCTTGGCCCAATAGGGGAAATAAATCTAATTATTAAAACTTCTTCTAAAAAGGTATTTTAACTAAATTTGATCTTGTGCATCTTTTCTCATTTTTTTTAAACGAAAAACGCAAATTTATAATCTGTGTTTTAATTAGCAAAATAATTACAAATGAAGACAATATATTAACTTGTGACATTAATAAGTACTTCTCGCTATTAACAAATCAGAAATACAAAATATTAAACATTCACGGCAATATCACCCTCCAACGTACAGTGCCAGCTTATCTGCGAAAGAAACAGAAGTTTCCCCTTTAACCGATAACAGTAATACTTCAAGTATGACTAAGATCATTAGTTATAAAAAACGGAGTTTTTTTCTATAGTTTGATTAATATTTAGCTGTCCGAACATTTCACTGTGTACAAGGGTGTTCTACATCGGTGAATTAATAGTGATGTTCCCGTCGAATCGGCCGTCATCTTTATCTTCCCTCGGGTTGCTGCCGGTAGATCTTGTTACTTTTTAATGACGCTAGATTTCATCCTTGTCGTGTACTTCCCGTCGTTGAAATAGTGGACTGGCCGATCCCACGTGAAGTTTCGGTGATCTGTAGAGAAAGGCTGTTAGCAAATTAATTACAAAGAAAAGTTATAGCTCTAATACATAAAGATTTTTTCGAGGTTCAAAATGGATGGCAATATTCCGTCATTCTTTCTTTGTTTCTTATTTGACTTGCCCTTTCCCTGCCTACGTAAGCGTTTACCAATAGTATCATTTTGTTGTTGTTTTTGTTTTGTTTTGTTTTACGTCGTTTTTTACAGCTATGGTCATTTAAGGACGTGCCAGGTGGTGGTGGTGGAGGAAGGCCAGAGCTCCCGGAGAAAAACCACTGACCTACGGCATGTACCTGGTGACAGCCTCATGTAGGTCTCGAACCCGCGACCAGTGGTTGGGAACTAGTTGTACCAGAATGTAAGACGCCATAACCACTTGACCAGCGCGGCCCCACAATAGTATCAGCATTTCACATTTTATAAAAGGTGAGACTAATATTGCCCCCCCTACAGGATCAGGTTTTTATCAGCGTCCTCTGTTTAGGGAACACTGAAGAAACCAATTGATATGCTGTCTCTATTGTAACACTTAGGGATCTTTATATATTCTTTCTAACCTCCCGACGTTTGTTTTGGCGGTGTCTGCCATTGCACATGTAAGCCTATGACTTCGAGGACATTTAAACCTCAAACAAGCAAACAATTTTACTTTGTAAAAACTGGTCGGCATATTACCAGGTGAAATACAGTAATTGTATCGTACATTTGTATTTCGAATTATTTCTCTTAATTACTATATTTTAATGATTGAAAGTATAATATTGAAAATGCAGCGAGCTATTCATGTTAACCACTCGGAAATTTATTTCAACAAAACGTTTTTCTACATTATTAATATATTTGTATTTATTTTCTATATTGCAACACAGATCTTTTATCCTCTTTGCATATATACCCCTTCACTCTCTGTGATTCTATATTGTTTATATGTTTGTATTCATTTTCTATATTGTAACATAGATTCCTGATCCGCTTTGCATATGAATACCATTATAAACCCCTTCACTCACTGTGATTCTATATAGTTTAAATACTTGTATTAATTTTCTATATTGTTACACAGATTTCTGATCCTCTTTGCATATAAATACCATGATAAACCCCTTCACTCTCTGTGATTATATATTGTTTAAATACTTGTATTCATTTTCTATATTGTAACGCAGATTTCTGATCCTCTTTGCATATAAATACCATGATAAACCCCTTCACTCTCTGTGATTATATATTGTTTAAATACTTATATTCATTTTCTATATTGTAACATAGATTCCTGATCCGCTTTGCATATGAATACCATTATAACCCCTTCACTCACTGTGATTGTATATAGTTTAAATACTTGTATTAATTTTCTAAATTGTTACACAGATTTCTGATCCTCTTTGCATATAAATACCATGATAAACCCCTTCACTCTCTGTGATTCTATACTGTTTATATACTTGTATATATTTTCGATATTGTAAAACATATCTCTCATCCTCTTAGAAGCAAATTATGACTATGATATACCCCTTCACTCTCTGTAATTCCGTATTGTTTATATATCTTCCTTTTTATATTGTAACACAGATCGCTTATCCTCTTAGCAAATTATGACTATGATATACCCCTTCACTCTCTGTTATTCTGTATTGTTTATGTATTTGTTTTCATTTTCTATAGTGAAACATAGATATCTGATACTCTAAGAAGCATGATATACCCCTTCATTCCCTGTAATACATATAGGATCAGGAGCAGGGATACGTTTACTGTTGTTATAATTGTACTACACTTTAGAGTATGCCCGCTGACGAATCACGTACCTACCCTCGTCATTACCTCTACTCACGGAAAAGCGGATATATTTATATATAATACTTACACCGAACGTAAACACACCACCATACAAGCACTCAAGATTCTGACACTGCCAATATTCGCACTGATAAGAAAAAATTAGGCAAACATTTCCATTTCAATTCGAGGTGAAGAAAAGGAATTCTTGTCAAATAAGTCAAATGTCATTAGGATTACGTGCGGATTCACGATTGCACTTCGCGTATAAATGAGTTTATGTTCAAAATTACATTATTTGCAAAAATGAAGTCCTACAAACATTCGTAGAAGTTACATTCCCGTGTGAATTTCAAAGATGCTACTTTTGATTAGGTGTTGAAACTGATAGCAATACGAGTATGAAATTTATCCAGATTTACAATTACAAATCTTTGTCATTTGTTTTGGTTTGTTTTTCTATTTATTTTAAAGTGCGAGCGCAAAATGCAACCCCAAAGACAAATTCCTATTCATGTACCAATACGAACTGAATAGAACACGCTTGCGCGTAATTTTGTTATACTTTAAATAAAGAAATAATTCAAATTCTATTACAATCAAAATTCTCCGCATGGACTTCATACGTCACGAAACGTTTTATAATTTCTTTTTAAGATTGGTTGAATAATTCATTCATTTTTCCATATAAGTCGTTCAAGGTACGATATGGATCTTGGATATATTGTACCAGCAATAGTTATAACGTATTCAATCGGGGTACGATATAACTTCAAAGTAAAGAAAGACGTCCATTGTTAATATTGACGAAGAAAGACAAGATGATTTTCATTTAATCTTTCGAAAATTCCTTCGCTACATAAAATTGAATGTGTCAAAACAGGCGGAAACAATGTACAAGCATTAGGTGACTTGTGAAACCATGGATATTTCCTTTACTGTCAGATCACATAACCGTTCATTCCAATGTTTCTAGAACAATTGTGACTCCCCAAATTTATCTTCGATGATACAAGGTATTTTCTTCATTTCAACTGCGACTGAACTAGAAACTTTGAAGTATTGATTTGTTTGTGAGTATTGTCTTACCTTATTTCCTTTGTCTGATCTTTGCATTTGTCTCAATCTTTCTCAGAAGTTTATTCATGAGTACTAACGATAATCCGCCAGGACCAAATAGGAATCAGTAAGTAATAATAATAAAATACCAATGATAATATAAATATGAATCACATGAAAGTACAAACACTATACTTATACCTATGTATATGAAACTATTTATAACTTTTTATCCATTAAAACAAAACAAATATATACTTCTAACTGTATACTGTTTGAAACAGTAATAAACTCATATGCTGTTTACACTATTTATATATGGAACCCCCAAAAATATCCATGAACCTCTCCCCTCTCCCCTCTCCAAAAAACCCCAACCAAAGCCCACTTTAATGTGTATATGACAACCCAAATGAAATATGTATATCGTTTTTGTATATGAAACCCCAAATCTAATATGAACTAATGCAGAATAAGTGTTAAACTTAACCTTCGAAACAAAAATATACCGTTTTCTTCGTTGATTCCTTTTCATTAACATTAGTACTTAAATTATTCATAAAATTGAAACTCGTACTTGTAAAGATCAATACAATTTAATTCACTAACATCATAAAATGGTTGCTCAACTGCATATGGTTATATTATTATTTACAATATTTACAATTTGATAAGTTCAAAAAGTTGAATGTTAACGACGTTTTTAATAATGTAATTCTTCCTGAATCCTATTAAAATATTGATAATATGAGTGCTTATGAATTATGAATGAACTTTTAAAAATTGAAGATATATATCATTTGCATAAATGTTTAAAATGTTAAGGTAAATCGAAGGGAAACGCCATAGGTATGCTAATTGTAACTCGATTTCACCCTTAGAGATCCCTGGTCCACTGCCCTGTATTTTTTCGTATATACAGTAAAATTCCCCAATTTCGTTTTAAAATAAGTGTAGCACTGCTGGGCGGTGAGGAAAATGCTCCTGACCAGGCAACGGTTAGAGCGATTGAATACCGGTGAAGTCCACCGAAGTTTTACACTCTTTCAAGGCATGGTTTTCATTTCAGGAACTGATTATCAAAGCCATAATCTTGCCCGAAAAAAAGCAGGTTCAAATGCGTAGTTACAGTTTTCGACAGTGTAACCGGGACTTTAAACATTTTATAATTGTGTTGTATTTGTGAATCATTTCCCCGTAACGAATTGTACAACATTAGTTTATTTACTACATTGAATGTTTAGAATAAATAAACCGTGTCACGTTTGTTAATAAAATTTCTAAACTGACCCGGTCATGTTGACGTTTCGTTTTCATTGTTGTCACACCATACGACAGTGTCATCACATTTGTTTATTTTGATATCGCCTTGACATTTTTATTTCTATATTTTCAAAATTTGTCAGTAAGAATTAAATATTATATTTTAAAAGTTTATAATATAGTCTTTCCATTCACATAATTTGATAGATGTGTACTTTTTATAGTTATTTTAATTATCTTTTCAATTATAGGCGACTGGGACCTTTCTATTTATCTGCTTGATTATGGATGATTTATTAATCAATTCCACCTATTCATGTATTCACCGGTGTTTGCACATATAATATATATTGTATCATAAATTTGTCATATAACTCATATCTTATCAGTAATTCCCAAGCACACATACATTGTATATATGTTGTTGAGAACTAAAGAAATAATTCGAGACTTTTATGTAAAAACATGCAATGCTCTTTTGGAAAAACCTTACCAAATAACGTTCAAAAAATGAAATATCAAGGTAGAAACCAAAATATGCGTGCATTGTTCTGACCGATTTGCATTGTAAAATTTAAATAGCTTATTTACCTAGGTCACAGTGCATCTGTTTGTAATCATTATAATAAAAAGTTCATCCGGAAATGTCATGTTATGCCTCAATTAGTGTGCACAGGACTCAATTACTACGCTGACATTGTTTTTTTTCATGATTTTATATTTGTACTAGATTTTAATATAGTATGTGTTAATTTCATTAAACACTTTATTTTAACGCAATGAACATGTTGATATTGTAGATAAAAAATAGATATAAATGATATTCAACTGTTTGGTGTTATATACCTCAAGACATTTTTCGAGAATAGCAGCTTTTCCCTCTCGTTTTTGATGATGTACAACGGTTAACTGTTGACTATTTCTGAAAAGGCAAAATATGTTGTCATAGTCTATCACTGAATATCATTATCACAAAGCCGTCTTTGAATTGTGACGTCAACATTAAGTTTATATCACCACTAGTGACGATATGATTTTCATAATTTCACCACAGTATTTATACTTATGATAGCCTCTCTGCTTACTAAGTTTTTAAATGAGTGTTTTCTTTCTTCTTATTTCTAGTGATTATTCTATATTCTTTTCCATAGTAAGCAAAGACCAGACATGGAAGAATCAGTAGATTTTCTAAACGGGTTGTAAGGTTATTTCAAGGTATTATAACTGAAATAGTTTTCGCTAATTTATTTCATTGATGTTGCTTGGCAATATATATTATACTTCATTATGTGATATTTGCAATCCATTTTTATCAATGCATATTCAGATGACATGAACAAGGCTTTGAATTAGCAACGTCGAAGATTAATAAAACCCAGAGAACAAAGAGCATGATGTCCATTTCTTTAGGTGAAGCCGCGATAAAGAATTGAAAATATACCTTGCAATGGTGAATGTCTTAACAATATTCATCAAAAACATTTACTAGTAAACATTATGTCATCTGATGATCCGTGACTTATTCTTAAGTTATGATTATTAATTTAACTGGCGATTAAACTGACCGGAATTGGCTTGGCTTTCGTTCATTTTTGTGTACTAGTTAAAAGTAAACGTATTTTGTCTATATATGTTGCATGTATTATTACGTGCCTTCAAGTTAAACTCAAACTAAAATGAGCAATATATTAAATGAATCAAAAAATGATATAATTGATATAATTATACAATTGTAGATATGCAATGTTACACTGCGTATCAATATCAGCTTATTTATAAATGCACGATCATAGTATACGTTAATGTGGTTATAAATGAATATTTTGTCTGTCTGTGGTGATGGCATGTTTAGGGGGAGGGAGTTGAGGAGTATAATTAACCTTACTAGGGGGTAGCGATCGGGGATAACGCGCGTGCTGTTCGTAAGGGGAAGGATGGTCATTGTTGGCTGTCGAATCTGACACCCCCCTGATGATTAATGAATGTTAGATATGCGCAAACACTAACTGTATACATGCCTACTGCCTTCTCAAACCTGCAGCGTGAATTCCGTACAACGTTACCATACATTCAAGCTAAATTGAGATCCTAACCAGAGGGTGAGGGTCTAAAGATTATTGAAATCATTGTCCCTGTAGAACTCGGATCGGTGTAATATTGTTTGGCAATTATAAACACGGAGGGCACTTGTAATCTCGAGAAAGGTACGAAATGTATACTAAACACCGGAGATGTATGTAAGCCTACTGTAGCGGCCCGTTCGGTGATGGGAGGGGGTACGGCACTAATGATTTATAGCAGAGCGTGCTGGGGGAGAGGCACACAATTACACACTTAATCGACCAATCAGAGCCCAGCATGTCCTTTGGACATATCATATGGGGGTTTGGCTTCAGGCAAAAATCGCATTTGTCTTATTTATTGTCGCTTTATCACTGTTGTAGAAAGTAAGTAAAAAACTTTATATATACGCCAGCTCTGACGTTCGTTAGAAACACGTTAACTAACTCATGGATATAAACGGCCCTCTCTCAGCCCGGGCTAATGCTTTTAGTATCACGTCTCTTATGTCGGGTCCGTTTGCCGACTCCTTTCTTGGGTCCCTAGGTGGAGCCTTTGGGTACCAACAAGTCCCTCCTCAGAGAAGCACAGATTGTCTCTTCGAGTGGGGACAAAATGGAGGATATGGTGTTGGAATGAAAGGAATGGAAGGTAAAACTTAATTTTTATTAGATTATATTAGAAGCTATAATGTGTATATAATATGATAGTAATGGTTAAGTAGAGAAAGATTTTGCAATAGTCCTAGTTTACATAAAGTTAATGATATTTCTGTTTTCATGAACCTCGGGAATGATGTGAATCCTAAACAACCTGTAACAAACGTCTCTCTGATATCGATGCCGTAAAATTTATTTAAATATTTGAAATTAAATTAAGTAGTTAACAATGTGTAGTGTATCTTTTTTCTAATGGTGGCATTTATTTGACATTATCATCACTATTACACAACTCTGTTTTTTAAAGAATATCTTTTTTCTACAGAAATTTTGAAAGCAATGCGGCAAGTGAAATACATTTTCTAAGTGCATATCTTACATATATTATATAATAACGGATTGTTTTAATAGATAAGGGAAGATGAATACATAATGAGCAACATCGATATTTTAATTTATATAAATGTTGTCTCTTGCAATTATTATGTCAAAACGGATTATTGACAACTATTTTGGAATAGTACATGCAACAGTTAACACCATTGATCATCATTCTGGATGAAATTAATTGACTGATCGGCCCTAACTTCAGGCCAAAATAATCTGTTTATGAAGCCGGGTAGGAAATTGCTGTACTGAATTATCATTAAGGGTTTGGTCGTTATTGTGATGTCACAATAAAATCAGTAAAATGACGGCTCATTTAGGTATAGTCGATTGATCAGCTGACCGGACGTTTGTCGCATATATACATGTTGTCATAAGCTACCAACAAACATACGAAAAAATGAGAACGTCACTATTTTTAAAGGACCAATTAGTCAAACATTTACGCATTTTCATTGATTTGTTTTATTTCAAAAACGACATTTTCAACAAGGCACATGCACCACTATACGGTGCGTAAATAAACTGACTGTCAAAACCATAACCACAGGACGTATAATACAATATTATGAAACTTTTGTCATTTATTTATTCAATAATAATTACATGATTACAAGATAATTTATATTTATAATATGTTTCGCCGTTATGTTATTCCAATCAACAATTTTAGCATTTCTTTACCAACGAGAAAACAAAATGTTTCTGGCAAAGTTGTTCTTTAGCGTTGCCATCCGTCACTGTTAGAGTAGTTAAAACCGGTTTGATCCTTGCTAACTACTTTACAAGAAACCATGCAATGCCTTTTTAACGGTTGTAGCGGATTATGCGTGAGGTCCGCACGGTCTTTCTAACAAAGTACCATATTTTGACCACCGGTGAATCTGCCTGTTCAGATAAACAAGAATATCACCTTTTTGATATATTTCTTTTATCATATACTGTTATTTGAGGTTCTGAGGCATTTTATTTAATGTTTCGTGAAAATCGAAATTTCTGTATGTTTTTCCCTGCGAATAATTCGTTTGGCGCCCATCTTTGCTCTTTGAATCCAATGCAAAAAATGAATTCTCCGATTAATCATTATTCAATTTCAACTATTCACAATTTGTGTCTATATATTTCTACTTAACACACATATAAACACATTTCTATTAATCTAACGCACTAATAATGAATTTGTATATCTATATAATATATGTGGACAAAAAACCGTTATAATGATTTCTTACTAAGAGCTCAAAAAATATTGAGGTCGAAATTGTATAATTGACATTTTTTATTATAATCATAATTGAAAAAGACCACTACTAAATCAAAATTATGATTTAGTCCAGTTTTTTTTAAATAAGGTTGGATAATTTGACTCTAATATATAGCTTGTAAAACAAGATACAGTTATTTGACAATACATACGGGTTTACCATGTTTCTTCGATTTTTCACCCCGGCATCAAAATGCTAAAGCTATGCAATTGTTTTTTTTGTTCTATGTTCTTATAAACTTATCATCATCACAGACTTAATATTCTGGTCGGCCGCTATTCTTTTTTAAATGAAAAACAATTGTCATATTCCCTGTCGTCAGATTTGGCCAACAATCATGGCGTTTTAAAAGACAATAGATCTAGATATAGCTGACCATAAATAAGCTTTCGGTCATAATTTTGCAATCCTGACAGTGTATTTGTAATTGAGTATAAATCTTATCAATTATGAAAATATCAATAATATAATTTTACACGTAAGTATGATCAAGATCATTATATTGACATTACTGAATATGACTGGAATTGTATTAGAAATAGGAAAACCAAGTTCCCAACACAACGAGGAGCCCTTGAACCTGGTACTTCATTATTAGCCTTCATTTCAGGAAAGAATTTCTCAATTAATATCAATTTTTCTAAAAGATACATTCGTCTATAAATGTTTCACTGGTTCTGATTTCACTTTTTGCAATATACATTACTACTTCATATTGTTTTACTACTTATAATAAATAATGTATATAGTTCTTAAATAGCAACTTGTATATGCACTAGGTTTGTTGAGTACGACAAAATAACTACTTTATATTACTTGGTAAAGAACATTCGAATTTTGTAAAGTTAATCTAATGATAATTATTATGCAATGTATGTATCAAAAATTATGCAAATTTCCTTTTTATTTGGTGCTTTATACTGTGTATGTGTGCGCGTATGTAATTTTGTTATAACCTTGTCTTTATCACTGTACATTTCATATACAAAATAATACTGTAGTAAATTTTGGGCTTCGGTTTCATCACTTGTACAAAACAATCTATCATTGTTTAAGATTTATTAAAAAAACACAATTTTCAAACTATTGTCTCTTCAGCTATTAAAAATTCCGTTTGGACATTCACATCCCACATTTAAGTATTATTTGATAAAAAGAAAAGAGAGTATGTTAATTTTCAGCAAAACATTGTATTTTCATAAATGATGACATAAACGTTATACCGAAAGGTATTCCATTAATTGAAACTTACTAATTTAAACGGATTACTATTTTCTGGTTAAACTAATGTACTTGATATACGTTGTAAAATGAGAAAAATCGGAAAGAAAATAGAACAGTCTAATTGAATTGGAGTTCGATCCAGGTACTGCAGAACGTCTTCTAACTCTATTATTCCTTCAATAGGTAGTTTTGGAATGTAAGTGAAAGGGGCAAGCAGACTTGGCATGATCTTTTGATAATCATTAGTAACTGAAGCCTCATGGATAATTCGATGACAAGTGTTTTTACACACCGATAAGGCCATCTCTGTAAACACTCTGGTATTTTCACTGTACGCGGTCAACCGTGCACGTCGTCAGTGACATGCGCGTGATCCGTATCTCATGCACGTGCTAAAATATTTCACACTTTAAGGTGCTAATGATAGACGTGTGCTTTCCATCGGTCGCCTACACACTACAAACGTAATGTAACACGCAGAGTTTGATCATTTCAATGTGTCTACTGTCAAACTGAACTGTTGACGTTGAAACAGAATCATCCGCTGTTTACAGATATGACTTGTATTTTCATTCTAGCAAGACTTGTTTCCTTTTACGCCGGATGCAATTCTTCTACGATTGTTTTCTTTTTTATTGCGAATGAGTCCAGATTTTGTTTATTTTTTTACACATGTTTGAAAACGTTTTCCACGTTTTTGTTCATTTTCCCCCCACTCTCTGTCATCTGAATTTCAAGATTTTCTAAATTTGGTCATGTTATCTTAAATAGAATCTCTCCTCTTTATCATCCAATTTTCTCGTCTTCGAATGAATCATTAATTTCCTTGTGTTTGCTTTTACCTTGTGAGCAATAATCTGCTTTCAATTATTTTCTCTGATTCTGAAGTTTTACATTAATAAAGAACAGTTTGGAAGATATTACCGATATCGGTGTTGTATATAATTCAAAATTTGGATTTACAGAAACTGTATATATGCATTATATAACTATATGTCAATGTGTCTGGTAAACCTACAAATTCTAGATGTCATCGCCTACCATGTTATATTGATCATATGCAAATTTTGAAACCTGCACTGTTTAAATCAAGACGACTGTTCCATATAACGCACATTATAAGAATATAACAAATAAAATGTTTTGCCGAACCCACTTTTTTCACAACCATCTTTTAATGAAACATTCTTTGTTTGTTTGGGTCATCAAATATTACTTTATCAAACATCTATTGTGTACAAATGGTTTACTTCCGTCTTTGGACTTTAGTAAAATAATATTATCTTTCGTTTTTTGTAGCATGCATTTTAAATGCCGGAACAGGAAGACCCTACTATGATTCTAATCGTATAGACACATACCAAGAGAGTTCTGCCCGACCCCCCGGGCATACTGGGATCAGTGAGGGAGGTGTGTGTGACAAAACAAGCCCGGGGCTCAATTGCGATGAATCTAGGACTTGTGTTAAAGAAAACTGTGAGGGAGAAACTGCCGGAATGGAGGACAAATCGGATACGCCCAAAAAACCACTTCATTCAAAACTGTTAAACGTTAGTGCTCACCTAGAAATGAAATCTCTTTGGGACGAGTTTGATGAACTCGGCACAGAAATGATTGTCACCAAAGCTGGCAGGTAAGATTCTCAGAGATTTTAATTTGATATTCATGCATTATCTACTTGATAGCAATGTTGTAGTACATTTGACAACGATCATGATTAGCATTTTAAGTCACGAATTAACTTGTGAAATAATTAAATACAATCTGTCGATGAAATTTGAACTTTATATATTTTTTTCAAGTAGTTATTTCAATTTAACATACTACTTTTGTAATAGGTGAGTATTTAAATCACTTCCGTGAATTTTTGGTTGTTGATAGAAACATGAAAATCGAATATGTGTTATTAATATGTTCATTGCTCTAACGCATATTCTTTACAACCTGACAGTTATTCTTTCATATAAATTGTTATAATATGCAATTTATTTGAAAGACCGTTATTTCGCTAGGACATTTATTTATTTTTTTAGTCACATATGATATAAATATTGAAGACTGGCATTGTTTTATCAATATTCAAACATGATATAGTTTATACAAACTGACCGAATTGACTAAGACTCAATACAATCAATATGTAAAATAATAGATTTGGAATCAGGTTTTATAATTTATATACATGGACATCCATTTTCTAGTAGGCAAAACCCCCGAGGAGCATTTCAATAAAGTAGTACAGAAATAAAATACAAAATCACGAAGACTTTATAACATTTTTTTGATATAAAGTTAGTACAATCTTCTTGTTTATTAGTACATTCACAGTTGCACTGACATTTGTTACACATATTCAAGGCCTTACTTATTTATGAATTCTCAACAAAGTCCACTACTAAAGCATAGTTACTGGTTGCCATGATGGTAAAATACACAATACATCCAGAGGCATTCGTTAGATCGACAACTTTGATTTGTAAATTTATTTTTATATTTCATCTACTCCCATTTGCCCCATGTACCTATGATCGGTAGGACTGGTAGACTTGTGGATAATTCTTTATAAGATGCCAGCAGTTTACTCGTCATGACATTATACAATGTGCCTCCTTTCAGTGCATGATAGTATTATCAATTTGAAAATGTGCATATGTTATACGTGTTGTGTTATGCATAAATGTAAAATAGTTGAATATTATCTTAACACTTTTATCACCTTCGCACATTGTTTTCGACTAGACTCTGAAAACATGACCTTTCCTCGCAATGGTACCGCGTGACTGTATAATTTGTAGAGTTACATTGTATATGTATATGTTGATATTTCGAAAAGCATTATGTAAATCTGGTGTATGTTGAAATGTTATTTCGTGTATTTCATTGATAGTTGATACATGTTTTCCATCGATTTAACATCATTGTTATAACTTTTTATCAAATGTAAAATACATATTTATTTCAATATGGGTTTTGTTTTATAAAGAACAAATTGAAAGTAAATTATTTGAGGTAAAGAACATTTACTTTTGATTTCAACAAAATACTACTTTTTCTGTTAGGTTAGTTTGCATTATAATATATGCATTATTAATAATGTGATATATTGAGAGATTTGTCCCGCTTTTGACTTTAGTTTGCATGATTGTAATGTAATATAGTATTAGCATACACCCTTATTTTCCCTTCACAAACACATATATTAGTATTATTGAATTCATTTTATACAATTCTCGTATGTATTCTGTGCTGTTAAAATGACAAGGCTATATACGTATATTTTTTTTATTTCTCTTCCTTATCGTTTTCCTTCTATATTTTGGTTTTCTTTTTCTTTCTTTTTTTCCCCCTACCTTCTGTCTTTCCGCCTGTGTGTCTCTAGTCTCTCATCTTCATATCACCTTAGCTATTGCGATGACACAAAGCCCTGATCAAAACGTGCAATGAAAGCATACATTTAGTGATGTTAACTTATTCACCCACGAGGACACATTTGAACTCTTCCAATGCAAAGGTTGGGGTAACTCTTTATGAAATTTCAGGGGTGAATGAGTTAAAATGAAATCAGACAGACACCCTCATATATTTACTACCATATATTTAATCAACATGAACGTTTGTTTCTTAACGTTATGAATTGAGCAGGACTTAGGGACAGTCATGACAGTCCGAGATATCCGAAAACAAATATCATTAAAACTAAATTGTAGAAGAAAACGCTCTTCATTATATCGTTGAATTATTTTATCACCCGTTGTGTGTTTGCATTCGTGATATTTATGACACCAATGGGCATTCTTGATGGTACATCAGTCGAACGTCCATGACGGAAGGTTGTTGGTTTGGGTGTCATACGAGCATTATGGTCAATTAAAAGCCGACAAGCATGGCCTATGTGTTTGTTTTATCCCTGGTCTCCTCGTTCGCCGACCATCCTCTGGAGATTTCCGTTTCAACTGAAGCTTATTGATAAACACAGATCGAAAATCCAGATGGAAAATGAATTCTTCAGAGGCTACTTAGCCTCCTCTGCCGCCCTGACATGTAAGATTTATGACCTTGATAGTAAGTAAGTTATCGTATGTATGAACCAGTGGATTTGAAAACAATTATAACTGAAGTAACACGATGCCTAACAATGGTTAAATCAATCCTTGCTCAAGTTGTAACCCACGTTTAATATCTAAAGATAGCGGTGGTCATATCAGTACTTTAGATCTTAAGTTATAACCGTGTGTTATATACTGAAAATATCATAAGATACAGTATTCCTTACGCTAAATAAGTAAATACGAGTTCAATATACAAAAGTAAGCAAAGATTATAATACCTCTTACTTAAAATGTAACCCTTTAATATACTGATTTTAACAAACATTACATTACTCCTCACTCAAAATTGAGCCCGCGTGTAAAAGACAGAAGTAACGTAAAGTTATATTACTCTATTCTCAAATTAAATCCCATGTTTCATATACTTTATGTAACAAGAATTATATTACTCTTCACTCATGTTATTACATAAGTAACACTAAAATTAGCAATATTGTTTTTATTTTTTGCTGAATTATAACCTACGTTATATACTCTAATGTAGCAAAATAGCGTTTTATGTTTTGCTTGAACTATAACCCAAGTTGCATTGACTAAAGTAATTAATAGTTTTATTAATCCTTACTCAAATTTTTACCTACATTTAATATACTCAAGTTAGCAACAGTTAATACATAACTCGGTACTCATATTAAAAGCTAACATTTAATATAGCAAGATAATGTATCATTCCATAAGTCTACTCCATACTTAAATTTAACACGCGTTTGGTATATTAAAGCTAGGAATAGTACCCTCACTCCTTGCGTACATTATAACCATCGTTTAATGAAGTAAAATTATCAAGGGTATATATATTAATCCTTACTCAAGTTTAACTCGCGTTTAAATGACTAAAGTTAGGAATAGTTACATCATTCTTTCCAAACATTATACACGTGTAACCATCGTGTAAAATATACTAAAATTGCAAAAGTTAATATATCTCTCTTTTATCAAATTTAACACACGTTTAATATACTAAAGTTAGCAAGGATTGTATACGTCTTTATTCAAATGTTAACCAACGTTTCATATACCAAAGTTAGCGATAATTCGTTACTCCTTATTCAAAATACAACCCATGTTTAACTGAACCATAGAGCAATATTTATATCACTACTTTTTCAAATGATATTATTTCTGCGACTTTGCATCTACACATATATATATAATTATATACTTATTGTTGCATCTATAATTTAAATTAGGATAATTGTTGGTATAAGCCGCTGTTGTTATTTTAAATAGATAACTCCGATCAGTATAATTAAATAACGCAGTAATAATCGAGGAAGTCAACCCTCTAAATCTAAAGTGGTTCATGAATAAATCAATTAATACAATAAATTCATGTTTATGAAATAATGTTTTGTCTCATCGATGTGACCGAAAGAAGAATGGTATTTAAACTAACAAGTAAACGATACATTTTTTATGAAACTGACATAAGAGGAAAGGATTCTTTTTAATAAAATTTCTATTGTGAATTCCTTGTGCGTTATATGATATTACTAGTTTGAATCACATCAGTTCTACTTTTAAGGTGTGATTTAGAGTTATTTTTTTAAGAAAAGGCAGAGCTCATGATGAAAAAACGACGTTCATCGTCATCAACACATAAGAGGTTGATACTTTAACCTGAAGACATTTTTGTATGTCTGTAAACCAGCATCATTCATCTAGCTATAATCATATTAAACCGGGTCATGGAAAAGGGCAAGTGGCTTTCAGTGTCAATACAAGTTTGATAGAAACTGTTGGCGCTGGAACAGGGCTTCGTTTGTTACACACCAAAGTCCTATATCGTATATAAACAATACTTGGTCAGTGGCTACGCCACTTACTTGAGTTAAGCCAGTCTAAGCGATAGCTATCCAGGAACTAATGTATAAACCTCGCTTTCTCTCTGGCATTTTTCTAGTGCTCGTTGCTCGTTTCCCCCATGTCTATGATTAACAAACAACAAATTGCCTATTTATCTAATCGAAATTTAAGCTAAATGTGCGTTTCCTGCTGAGTGTAACTGGTTTACAACAATTTATCAATTTCTCGGCACCTGCATATAAACTATGAACATACATCACCATAAAATAACGAGGCATGGTTGAGTTCTGTGACTTCTCAGGAAACTGTGCTGGAGACTCGGAGCCATGTAATTCTTACTAATTGACTCATTAATGGTCATTATACGGATGGCTGGATGACACTTAAACGTGACGTGGTCGATAAGACGGGTGGTGGAGGTGTCAAACCGTCCACTACGTCATTTCACAGTCCAATTTATATTACTATTGCACGGTTTTATAGTCGTTTAACTTGTTCTTTGTAACTAATTATGCATGCCAGGCTTGAATATACGACTGTAACAAATAAAAGTGGTGTCTCTTAGTCTAGGACATTATATACACAGACATTTGGTCCGACGTACTATAACTAAGGATTTATACCAGAAAAGTCTATCCGGGAGCCATACTCTGCAATCAGTGGAGTGGGTATCACCATACTTATGTTTTGGAGAGTATATATACAGGAATTTGGTCAACTATACTACACCAAAACGATGTATATCATCCATTTTCTCAGACAGTCATACTTTGAAATCAAATGAATGGGGTTCACCATACATAGTCTGGGACAGAGTATATACAATAAATTAATGGGTTCTACTATTGATAGTCTAGACATTATTGTACAGCTGTATATACACTTCAGTGGGATCTACCATACCTAGTTCAGGGAAGTATTAATACTAGAGAGTAAAATATATATATATACATACTTTTACATTATATACAGTAGATTTATTTGGAGTATAACTTACTTAGTTCAGGATGATATTAAGATTGAAATCGAGTCTACTATTATTTATGATCTTTGACAATTTAGGAAAGATATCTCAACGATCATTTTAACAGGTCAACATCTAGATGTAGTAAACTTAACTTGCTTAACAGTAAGACGAGAGATACATCTAGGTGTATGTGATGAGATTTAATGTGTCATAACAAGCAAGCAATACAATACACATCTTTTAATAATATCGATGTACCATATTTATTTTCTATAGCAGCCAGAGATACACGAAGCTGTAACAATAAATATTGAAGAAAAGAATTGCATAAACATTTTCTAAAAAATGTAAAATGTAAAACAAATAACAATGTTGTGTTAAGTAAGAAATAATCTGGAAAAAAAATCATGACCTTTCCTACTCTTAAATATTTGTATCTTCATTCTAATCTGTATTATACCTGAATCAACTTGTGGAAATAATGTTATCTTGTAAAAACAAACTGAGAATAAAAAAGATTAGCCTTATTTTTGAGAGAAATTTGTGTGCGTTACAGTAAAAATAACATAATGTTTTACATTCGGATTTTTTTTTTATAAAAAAGTAGAAAATATGACATAACAGTAGATCTTTATAAACATATTTTTGTAGAATACAAACAACTTGAAAATGTAAATATGGGGCAAAGAATTATTGCAAAGGTGTAGTCAATACAAGGTTGTCAATGTTTCGGACCCGCTTTTTAATCTACACATACAGGTAGGACAACAATGTACAGTTAAATTATATAAAACAATATTGTAAAAAAATAAAACGATATTTTAAAGCCACGAGGATAATCGATATACATGTAGCGTCCAGCCATGATAAATTGAAAATAGGAGTAAAACACCCTAATAGCTTTTTGGCTGAAGCATGGTAAACACATAATCTTCCTATATACTATAGATACATCAAGTATATACTGTAAAAGTACTCATTTTAGCGGACTCAAATGTTAGCGTATCGTCGATTTATCACAGATAAGAGCGTATTAATGAGTAGACGTACTCTAATAATATAAACAACAGAAAACTATATACAAAACATCCAATTAGAGTTATCTAAATATAGCGCGAAACGCGCTTGATTTAGAATTCCACTCATTCACCCCTGAATTTTCATAATAAACTATTCCAACCATCGAGTTAGAAGAGTTCAAATGTGTCTTCAGGGGTGAATGAGCTTAATATGTACGCTTAAAGTAATAATTATATAAGGTATAATATCTGCACTCTCTGGTCATATCAATAATAAAGTGATTGTAGTGTCGTATAACACTGGTACCGACACTCTTTATATTCAGCTATTCTATGTGTACATACATGTCATGAAGTTATTGTTTGTGTTTGTGTAAAAAAAACGGAACCATAAACAATAACGTTAATCAATGGGATATAGTTCAATAGTTGTTATAAAACAAGTTAATTTGTAATGTCATTGTGGCTGCCAGTAGCTAATACGGACATTTATATAAAAATATACAACCCAACACTAATAGGAATGCACCATATCTCTGTAGTAAACAGGAAACATACAAGGACAAACTCATTACTCCAAGTCCACATATAAAACATACAACGACAAACTCAGTACTCAAAGTCGACATATAAAACATACAAGGACAAACTCAGTACTCCAAGTCGACATATAAAACATACAACGACAAACTCATTACTCCAAGTCGACATATAAAACATACAACGTCAAGCTCATTACTCAAAGTCGACATATAAAACATACAAGGACAAACTCATTACTCCAAGTCCACATATAAAACATACAACGACAAACTCAGTACTCAAAGTCGACATATAAAACATACAAGGACAAACTCATTACTCAAAGTCGACATATAAAACATACAACGACAAACTCAGTACTCAAAGTCGACATATAAAACATATAACGACAAACTCATTACTCCAAGTCGACATATAAAACATACAAGGACAAACTCATTCCTCCAAGTCGACATATAAAACATACAAGGACAAACTCAGTACTCAAAGTCGACATATAAAACATATAACGACAAACTCATTACTCCAAGTCGACATATAAAACATACAAGGACAAACTAATTCCTCCAAGTCGACATATAAAACATACAACGACAAACTCATTACTCAAAGTCGACATAAAAAAACATACAAGGACAAACTCATTGCTCAAAGTCGACATATAAAACATGCAACGACAAACTTATTACTCAAAGTCGACGTATAAAAAATACAACGACAAACTCATTACTCAAAGTCGACATAAAAAAACATACAAGGACAAACTCATTGCTCAAAGTCGACATATAAAACATACAACGACAAACTTATTACTCAAAGTCGACGTATAAAACATACAACGACAAACTCATTACTCAAAGTCGACATAAAAAAACATACAAGGACAAACTCATTGCTCAAAGTCGACATATAAAACATACAAGGACAAACTCATTCCTCCAAGTCGACATATAAAACATACAAGGACAAACTCATTACTCAAAGTCGACATAAAAAACATACAAGGACAAACTCATTACTCCAAGTCCACATATAAAACATACAACCCCAAACTCAGTACTCAAAGTCGACATATAAAACATACAAGGACAAACTCATTACTCAAAGTCGACATAAAAAAACATACAAGGACAAACTCATTGCTCAAAGTCGACATATAAAACATGCAACGACAAACTTATTACTCAAAGTCGACGTATAAAAAATACAACGACAAACTCATTACTCAAAGTCGACATAAAAAAACATACAAGGACAAACTCATTGCTCAAAGTCGACATATAAAACATACAAGGACAAACTCATTACTCAAAGTCGACATAAAAAAACATACAAGGACAAACTCATTGCTCAAAGTCGACATATAAAACATACAAGGACAAACTCAGTACTCAAAGTCGACATATAAAACATATAACGACAAACTCATTACTCCAAGTCGACATATAAAACATACAAGGACAAACTCATTACTCAAAGTCGACATATAAAACATACAAGGACAAACTCATTACTCAAAGTCGACATAAAAAAACATACAAGGACAAACTCATTGCTCAAAGTCGACATATAAAACATACAAGGACAAACTCATTACTCAAAGTCGACATAAAAAAACATACAAGGACAAACTCATTGCTCAAAGTCGACATATAAAACATACAACGACAAACTTATTACTCAAAGTCGACGTATAAAACATACAACGACAAACTCATTACTCAAAGTCGACATATAAAACAATAGGAACCAAGGCGACATATAAAACAACAGGAACCAAGGCGACATATAAAACAACAGGAACCAAGGCGACATTGGCAATCAGCAACCAATATTTATTTCGTTTGGCTTCAATTATCGCAAAACATGTTTTATTGCCGTTTTTTTATATTCGTCATTTAGCAGATATATTATCTTGCATTAAATATCTGTAACTGAACTATTGTTAAGTGTCTATGAAAATGAATAAGTTTAACTGCTGTATTACCGTAAGATACACTAACTATAAACAACAAAGTCGAATGATAACTCAAGCTGGTTATAAGGATAATGTATACTATGATCCTTAATTATATGTATAGCTCTCAGCCCCCTATTGGTGTATTATCGTAAGATACATATTCTAGATAACTCGAGCTGGTTATAATGATAATGGATACTATAATCCTTAATTATATTTATAGCTCTCAGCCCCCTATTGGTGTATTATCCTAAGATACATATTCTAGATAACTCGAGCTGGTTATAATGATAATGGATACTATAATCCTTAATTATATTTATAGCTCTCAGGTTATAAGGATAATGTATACTATGATCCTTAATTATATGTATAGCTCTCAGCCCCCTATTGGTGTATTATCGTAATATACATATTCTAGATAACTCGAGCTGGTTATAATGATAACGTATACTATAATCCTTAATTATATTTATAGCTCTCAGCCCCCTATTGGTGTATTATCCTAAGATACATATTCTAGATAACTCGAGCTGGTTATAATGATAACGTATACTATAATCCTTAATTATATTTATAGCTCTAAGCCCCCTATTGGTGTATTATCGTAAGATACATATTCTAGATAACTCGAGCTGGTTATAATGATAATGGATACTATAATCCTTAATTATATTTATAGCTCTCAGGTTATAAGGATAATGTATACTATGATCCTTAATTATATGTATAGCTCTCAGCCCCCTATTTGTGTATTATCGTAAGATGCATATTCTAGATAACTCGAGCTGGTTATAATGATAATGGATACTATAATCCTTAATTATATTTATAGCTCTCAGGTTATAAGGATAATGTATACTATGATCCTTAATTATATGTATAGCTCTCAGCCCCCTATTTGTGTATTATCGTAAGATGCATATTCTAGATAACTCGAGCTGGTTATAATGATAACGTATACTATAATCCTTAATTATATTTATAGCTCTCAGGTTATAAGGATAATGTATACTATGATCCTTAATTATATGTATAGCTCTCAGCCCCCTATTGGTGTATTATCGTAATATACATATTCTAGATAACTCGAGCTGGTTATAATGATAACGTATACTATAATCCTTAATTATATTTATAGCTCTCAGCCCCCTATTGGTGTATTATCGTAATATACATATTCTAGATAACCCGAGCTGGTTATAATGATAATGTATACTATAATCCTTAATTATATTTATAGCTCTCAGGTTATAAGGATAATGTATACTATGATCCTTAATTATATGTATAGCTCTCAGCCCCCTATTTGTGTATTATCGTAAGATGCATATTCTAGATAACTCGAGCTGGTTATAATGATAATGGATACTATAATCCTTAATTATATTTATAGCTCTCAGGTTATAAGGATAATGTATACTATGATCCTTAATTATATGTATAGCTCTCAGCCCCCTATTGGTGTATTATCGTATATAAAACATACAACGACAAACTCATTACTCAAAGTCGACATATAAAACAATATCCTTAATTATATTTATAGCTCTCAGCCCCCTATTGGTGTATTATCGTAAGATACATATTCTAGATAACTCGAGCTGGTTATAATGATAATGTATACTATAATCCTTAATTATATTTATAGCTCTCAGCCCCCTATTGGTGTATTATCGTAAGATACATATTCTAGATAACTCGAGCTGGTTATAATGATAATGTATACTATAATCCTTAATTATATTTATAGCTCTCAGCCCCCTATTGGTGTATTATCGTAAGATACATATTCTAGATAACTCGAGCTGGTTATAATGATAATGTATACTATAATCCTTAATTATATTTATAGCTCTCAGCCCCCTATTGGTGTATTATCGTAAGATACATATTCTAGATAACTCGAGCTGGTTATAATGATAATGTATACTATAATCCTTAATTATATTTATAGCTCTCAGCCCCCTATTGGTGTATTATCGTAAGATACATATTCTAGATAACTCGAGCTGGTTATAATGATAATGTATACTATAATCCTTAATTATATTTATAGCTCTCAGCCCCCTATTGGTGTATTATCGTAAGATACATATTCTAGATAACTCGAGCTGGTTATAATGATAATGTATACTATAATCCTTAATTATATTTATAGCTCTCAGCCCCCTATTGGTGTATTATCGTAAGATACATATTCTAGATAACTCGAGCTGGTTATAATGATAATGTATACTATAATCCTTAATTATATTTATAGCTCTCAGCCCCCTATTGGTGTATTATCGTAAGATACATATTCTAGATAACTCGAGCTGGTTATAATGATAATGTATACTATAATCCTTAATTATATTTATAGCTCTCAGCCCCCTATTGGTGTATTATCGTAAGATACATATTCTAGATAACTCGAGCTGGTTATAATGATAATGTATACTATAATCCTTAATTATATTTATAGCTCTCAGCCCCCTATTGGTGTATTATCGTAAGATACATATTCTAGATAACTCGAGCTGGTTATAATGATAATGTATACTATAATCCTTAATTATATTTATAGCTCTCAGCCCCCTATTGGTGTATTATCGTAAGATACATATTCTAGATAACTCGAGCTGGTTATAATGATAATGTATACTATAATCCTTAATTATATTTATAGCTCTCAGCCCCCTATTGGTGTATTATCGTAAGATACATATTCTAGATAACTCGAGCTGGTTATAATGATAATGTATACTATAATCCTTAATTATATTTATAGCTCTCAGCCCCCTATTGGTGTATTATCGTAAGATACATATTCTAGATAACTCGAGCTGGTTATAATGATAATGTATACTATAATCCTTAATTATATTTATAGCTCTCAGCCCCCTATTGGTGTATTATCGTAAGATACATATTCTAGATAACTCGAGCTGGTTATAATGATAATGTATACTATAATCCTTAATTATATTTATAGCTCTCAGCCCCCTATTGGTGTATTATCGTAAGATACATATTCTAGATAACTCGAGCTGGTTATAATGATAATGTATACTATAATCCTTAATTATATTTATAGCTCTCAGCCCCCTATTGGTGTATTATCGTAAGATACATATTCTAGATAACTCGAGCTGGTTATAATGATAATGTATACTATAATCCTTAATTATATTTATAGCTCTCAGCCCCCTATTGGTGTATTATCGTAAGATACATATTCTAGATAACTCGAGCTGGTTATAATGATAATGTATACTATAATCCTTAATTATATTTATAGCTCTCAGCCCCCTATTGGTGTATTATCGTAAGATACATATTCTAGATAACTCGAGCTGGTTATAATGATAATGTATACTATAATCCTTAATTATATTTATAGCTCTCAGCCCCCTATTGGTGTATTATCGTAAGATACATATTCTAGATAACTCGAGCTGGTTATAATGATAATGTATACTATAATCCTTAATTATATTTATAGCTCTCAGCCCCCTATTGGTGTATTATCGTAAGATACATATTCTAGATAACTCGAGCTGGTTATAATGATAATGTATACTATAATCCTTAATTATATTTATAGCTCTCAGCCCCCTATTGGTGTATTATCGTAAGATACATATTCTAGATAACTCGAGCTGGTTATAATGATAATGTATACTATAATCCTTAATTATATTTATAGCTCTCAGCCCCCTATTGGTGTATTATCGTAAGATACATATTCTAGATAACTCGAGCTGGTTATAATGATAATGTATACTATAATCCTTAATTATATTTATAGCTCTCAGCCCCCTATTGGTGTATTATCGTAAGATACATATTCTAGATAACTCGAGCTGGTTATAATGATAATGTATACTATAATCCTTAATTATATTTATAGCTCTCAGCCCCCTATTGGTGTATTATCGTAAGATACATATTCTAGATAACTCGAGCTGGTTATAATGATAATGTATACTATAATCCTTAATTATATTTATAGCTCTCAGCCCCCTATTGGTGTATTATCGTAAGATACATATTCTAGATAACTCGAGCTGGTTATAATGATAATGTATACTATAATCCTTAATTATATTTATAGCTCTCAGCCCCCTATTGGTGTATTATCGTAAGATACATATTCTAGATAACTCGAGCTGGTTATAATGATAATGTATACTATAATCCTTAATTATATTTATAGCTCTCAGCCCCCTATTGGTGTATTATCGTAAGATACATATTCTAGATAACTCGAGCTGGTTATAATGATAATGTATACTATAATCCTTAATTATATTTATAGCTCTCAGCCCCCTATTGGTGTATTATCGTAAGATACATATTCTAGATAACTCGAGCTGGTTATAATGATAATGTATACTATAATCCTTAATTATATTTATAGCTCTCAGCCCCCTATTGGTGTATTATCGTAAGATACATATTCTAGATAACTCGAGCTGGTTATAATGATAATGTATACTATAATCCTTAATTATATTTATAGCTCTCAGCCCCCTATTGGTGTATTATCGTAAGATACATATTCTAGATAACTCGAGCTGGTTATAATGATAATGTATACTATAATCCTTAATTATATTTATAGCTCTCAGCCCCCTATTGGTGTATTATCGTAAGATACATATTCTAGATAACTCGAGCTGGTTATAATGATAATGTATACTATAATCCTTAATTATATTTATAGCTCTCAGCCCCCTATTGGTGTATTATCGTAAGATACATATTCTAGATAACTCGAGCTGGTTATAATGATAATGTATACTATAATCCTTAATTATATTTATAGCTCTCAGCCCCCTATTGGTGTATTATCGTAAGATACATATTCTAGATAACTCGAGCTGGTTATAATGATAATGTATACTATAATCCTTAATTATATTTATAGCTCTCAGCCCCCTATTGGTGTATTATCGTAAGATACATATTCTAGATAACTCGAGCTGGTTATAATGATAATGTATACTATAATCCTTAATTATATTTATAGCTCTCAGCCCCCTATTGGTGTATTATCGTAAGATACATATTCTAGATAACTCGAGCTGGTTATAATGATAATGTATACTATAATCCTTAATTATATTTATAGCTCTCAGCCCCCTATTGGTGTATTATCGTAAGATACATATTCTAGATAACTCGAGCTGGTTATAATGATAATGTATACTATAATCCTTAATTATATTTATAGCTCTCAGCCCCCTACCTTGACCCTGATATATAAATGTATGCCAGTAACATCATAAATGGTGAGCTTAGCGGCTAAAGTATGCATGACATTTACTAGAGCAAAAACTCGATAGAATGCCCCTCGCGTCTTTCACCGCCTCGTTGACCGCTAATCCATAAGATATATCGCAAATCACTTAAGAATGTCAAAATGATGCTTGACTTATTTTGTGGGTGAACAACAAGCCCGCGGTAACAATCCTGTATGAATAGTATATGGCCCTTAATGCATTGGTTGTAATGTTATGGACGATGAAAATATGCTTTCCACATTTATTTTATCTAATCAAAATCTGAGAAACAATTTCCTACTCAATAGTTGTACAATATACAAATCATTTCCGTTGTTTGAGGAAAACATTTATACAGTATATTAACTCATTTATCCCTGATATTTCGTAATGAATTATTCCAACCTTCGGATTGGAGGAGCTTAAATGAGTCTTCAGGGGTGAATGAGTTAAAATTTGTCTGACCGCTTTATTAAACAGTCACTTGAACGGAGGAGAGTTCGCTTGCTTGCTTCATGAAGATGCACCACTAACAATGTAAATAAAAATAGTCTTACTATTTAGCCACATCATGCAAGTTGAAATATTGCTATTCTCTGTTTATATTTTGCTAAATGTTTAGGTTTCCTTTGCGTAATATTCGCGGCGGTTTGAACTCAAAAACAATCATATGATACAAAATAATATCATTATACATTGTGGTATATCAACATGCATTACAACAAAGATAAATAAGTCTAAGAACAAAATAAAACGCGAAATTATGACCCTGCAAAATTAAATGCACCTTACAATTTTGAAATGGTAAAAAATTGTCAGCTTTCTACTCAAAATTTATCAATCGGCTTAATTAGCATGGACTCGTTTTATTTCAGACAGACTACACGTAAACTGTCAACTCTCATTCACAACATATATCAACACAGCAATACTGTAATACAGCCCCAACCTCCCATACGTAATGTACAATGTTGTAGAGTTGAGGGCTTGACTTGAAACCCTGTAATATAGTCTATACGTCGGATAGACTCCTTCAAACCTCCTGGACCTGCTAGTTTGACAAGAGAGGATAGATACATATTCTAGATAACTCAATTACATGTGTGATCCACACCACAGATATCGGTACATTACACTGAACGTATCCCAGCGTTAGGTATCCGAACTACAGACGTCTCCATCGTCACAGACCTCGGGTGAGGAGTTCAGAGGAACACTGATAGTCGTCTGGGAATCATTGCCTATATTCAACTTGTATATGACATCGATTAAACTGCTTTACTACCTATCTCATAATTTACTTATTATACTAATCTTATAATTTACTTATAATAATACTAATCTTATAATTTACTTATTATGCTTATCTTATAATTTATTTATTATACCTATCTTTTATTTTACTTATAATACTTATCTTATAATTTACGTATTATGCTAATTTTATAATTTACTTATAATACTTATCTTATAATTTACCTATTATACAAAACTTTCATTTTACTTATTTTTATCTAATGATTTCCTTTCTTTATATGGTTATCTTTATAATTCACTTACTATGCTTGTCTTATGCTTTGCTTATTTTGTTTCGGTGTTCAATACAAAATTTTTTGATCCAAATCAGGTATAATATATTAAATTGAATTTTAAATACATTTGAGGGGAATAATTATACTTACAGTCAAACAATTGAAATAATTAATAAGTAAATAGTGTCTTTGGGTTAATAAAACGCGGTCACATTTCTATAAGTAATTTTAAATCATACAAAAATACTCTTTATGTAGTCGTATTTTTTATTTTGACTACTAAGAGACAAACACAAATTGTGTTTATTTGTTTTTGCCTGAGCAATGGTATTTTGCGGTTTTGTAAAATCCGTTTCACCTCTTATAGTAATTATGATGACACAATTCATGCTTAGCACTTTCATTGGTAAATAACACATAATGGAATTGTCCGTTTTGATAACGCGGTATCAATCTATTGCTAAATGATACACAATGATGTGTAGATCATGTCACAATGGTAATTTCCTTCAATGTTGAAGCTGATATTGGTATTGGTATTGGTATATACGATATTTCATTGTGTGTTGTCGCTGTTGATTTTTTAATCGAATAATATAACTCATTCACCCCTGAAGACCCATTTGAACACTTCCAATTCAAAGGTTGGAACCGTTCATTATGAAATTTCAGGGGTGAATGATTAAATACTGCATTCTAGCATTACCTTGCATTTTGACGTTGTGGCACACCTTTGTGTGTGTGTAATTGATAACTATTGAAATGTTCTATTTATTTGCGTGTTGACGTTGTGATTTATTAATGATAATATACACTTTATGATGGTATATATGCATGTTGACGCTGTGATGCATTGTCGGCGCTGTGTTTTGATATTGGTAAATAATACAAAATATCATTTCCTTGAGTGTTGACGCTGTGTTACCTTGGTGACGCTGTGGTATGATATAGGTAAATAATAAAAAAATAGCTTTCTATTGAGTGTTGACGCTGTGTTACCTTGGTGACGCTATGGTATGATATTGGTAAATAATACAAAATATCATTTCCTTGAGTGTTGACGCTGTGTTACCTTGGAGACGCTGTGTTACCTTGGTGACGCTGTGGTATTGGTAAATACTACAAAATGACATTTCTCTGCATTATGACGCTGTGGTAAATTATTGGTTAAATACTACACAGTGGTATTGTACGTGCACGTTGACACTAAAATTAGTGAACCCTACAAAACGATATTTCTGTGCCTGAGGGGGCTGTGGTACATTATTGTTAAATACAACAAAGGAATACTTTGTTTTCTCTATTAATACTGTGGTATATTGTTTTCCTATCTGACCTGTTACAGACGGATGTTCCCCACGTTCCAGGTACGGATGTACGGCCTTGACCCCATGGCTGAGTACATGGTGATGATGGACTTTGTACCTTGTGATGACAAGCGGTACCGTTACTCCTTCCATAGTTCCAGTTGGGTAGTGGCGGGAAAAGCTGACCCACATATGCCCGGGAGGATCCACGTCCACCCAGACTCCCCGGCCAAGGGAGCTCAATGGATGAAACAAATTGTGTCATTCGACAAACTCAAACTTACAAATAACCTTATGGATGACAATGGTCATGTAAGTTGAACTTTTCTTATGTTGTTGTTTTCAAAATAGTACTGAGCCGAAATAAAAAAGGGTTTCAGCTTGCGTCACCCACACAATAGAGTAAGTAGGTAGGTAGGAAGGTTCAGTTCTTTATTACCTTGAATGTTACGGCTCATCGGTTCAAAATAAACTTATATACAAGAATAAACAATACATCATTATCTGCCATACTCTAACACACACATACACACCCACAAGTACATACAGAGATTCTTGGGTAAAATTATATATTTGCGAAAAAAGTTTCTGTTTATATTATATTGAGAAGGTGTTTCTTTGACGTAAACCTCGTAAACCACGGTAGTCTAGTGGTAGGACGCCGGGCTCGTGACCGAACGGTTGCGGGTTCTAGTCACGGCACGGCACTGTATTGTATCCTTGAGCAAGATACTTTACTCCGCTTGTTCCAGTCTACTCAGCTGTAAATGAGTACGTGGTTGGGCAGTGCTAGAATTGTTGAATGCTAGCTTTGAGCGCCGAAATGGCAGCTCCGGCTGTATGTTCCCCAGGGAGTTGAGAAAGTGATTGGCTGGTTGCAAAAGCCCTTTAATCACAGATAATAATTTTTGAACCGCTTTGAGACGAACTACGAACTAGGTTGTGATAAAGCGGTCTATAGCAATTAATCGGATGCAAAACAACTTGATTGGGGTCCTAGATTAACACACTATTCTTGCTAATGCATGAAACAAAAAGTTCAAAGTTTAACTTCATATTCCAAACTTTATATTTTGTATATATTCAATTGAAAATGTTTTGTATTCGCTTTTAAACGAGCAAGTACTAAAGTAAATAGAATTGTAATCTGGGCTTAATTTTTGCGCAAGTATTCAGAAAGGTGCTTCGATTACATTGGTTCTATTAACTCATTAACCCCTGAAATTTTATAATGAACTATTCCAACATTTGAATTAAAAGAGTTCAAATGTATCTTTAGAGGCGAATGAGTTAACAAAAGAAGTAGTTGGTATTTTTATATTAGGACAAAGTTAAAATTAGTATTTTTCCGGATTATGCGAGATTTGGTAAGGCGGCAGGGAGAACAGATACGGCAAATCACTTGTTAATGCAATACTAGTATGATTTCATGCGAACGCAATACTATAGCGTGGTATTTCGTACCCATGCAACAATATAGTGTTCACTTGTACTTACTATACTTTTCCCAGTCATCGTAGTTTGGTTTCATGTATTGTAACTTTACCATAACATAGCACTATCAAAGACATGGTTGCTTTACAGCAACTTCCACCTAGGACGTACTTTCTATCCTAAATCTAGGGCTGTTGTAAATGAGCCTTAGCAACATGTGATAATATAATGTTGAGTTGGATTAACCGATTATATTGCAAGCTTATCAGGTTTTTGTACATTGTTGTTGTAAATTTTCCATAACGCTAAAAAATGGTTGAAATTGTTACACTGGAGGTAATATAAAACCTCTACAGAGTATTTGTTAATATTGTATTTGTTGCCATATTCAACTCATTACCAACATAAGCATAATGTTATGTCTGTTTCTTGTTTAACATATGTTCAGCCAATAAAAAGTATGTAACAAGCAATAATCTGTCGGTAAACCTTACCAAGTAATCAACAGTTGACGTCAACCTGACAGTTATGACGTTTACTTTCAATCACCATAGCGCCGTAATGGTGTTATCTTTGTGATAATTGACGTCACAAAGCTACAGAAGTATGACAAACCTCAGTGTTTGACTTCTAAGCGTGTATCTGATCACAGTGATAAGACACTGTTTGGTTAAGGAGGATACATTCATTGGTGTCATTTCTGTGGAACAACGTCATTTATCCCTGTTCATATATTTCTCTCAACACAATTACACATTAATTCGGTAAAAACAGGAGTGGTGGTGGTGGTGGCGAGGGGCTTCTCTTATGAGCAATTGAAGAATCCAAATTTGTTCTGCTGTCCCTATTGCAACACTTGTGATATATATGTTTCTTTTTTTCTCATTTCCGTATTCGTTCTTTTCGGTGGTGTATCACTATAAACACCCGTCTTCATTCAATTAGCTGTTGTGAAAAAAAATAACCTCAAACAACCAACAACCAAACAGATTAATTGTATTTGCACATTTATTATAATAACATGTAAGGTGATTTGATGGCAATAAACATAGTACTTGTAGGACGCTCTCCTCGGTGTAGATGCCCTGTGGTGCGTACGGCCATATTTGATATATGGTCAAATGTTTACTTTCTTCATCGACAAGTTAAATAGGTGTTTCCCTACTTAGTATTTTCAATAATGATCATAGCTATCATCTCTTGACTTTAAGATGACAATATAGTTCTTAGTTCGATGCAAACTGAACAATTAGATATTTCAGGTATATATATAATATTTATCAGAATTTCAATTATAAGACAATTTATAAGTTTGTTATCAAAACATTTTTTTATTATTATATTAATGACAATAGAAATGATTATGTAGATCTTATCACTCCCCCCTCCCCAATTTCAATATGAGTATGAGTATGTACTTAAACAATTATGTCCTATCTTCTGCTCCCTTCAGCTGACTGACGTTGCTCCTTCAATGTTAAACACACAGATAGTACGTTGTGTTACTAAATGATCAACTACAAAAATCTTCTAGACATGACAAGTGCGATATTGTCATAAGAAATCGAAGAATAGCTCTTAACAGTAAAATGATCCCTAAATGTTTAATATTGTCAGGCATACCCCCCCGCAGTGCAGTTAGAAGCTAACACGCATCACTATTTTAAACGTGCCTAGATATTTGTTTTGTACATTTCAATTTTTTAATCACCGGTATGAATCGTTCAGTGGGTTTTTTTCTGGAAATTTAAATATAACGAAAAAAATGTACAATCCCATCGTTTAAAATGTTAAGCAAACTTTTTTTTTATGAAGATACACCTCTTCGAAACTTTTTCTCTCTTCGCATTTTTTATACGAGATTGACACAGTTGCTGGCTCTGGAAAATTTCAACATCAATCTCGGAATCTAAAGCTCGTTAATCAAACCATCGGTACGAATATTTCCCGTCATTATTTCACAAGATCGCAAGGCAATGTAAGCCAGAAAACGTGGTAGACATTTTGTTTATCTGACTGAAATTGAGGTTACTGTAAAAGGTCACTGGAATTAGATTTAATGGTGATAGACTATGCCTATTGGGTAACGATCCTACACCCCCGTGTTAACAGTACTACACTTCATCCTTTATGTAAGAAACTGTTACACCAGGCCTGGGTTCGTGGCGTCCGTTCATTAGCATGCGATAGGCCTACCACAGGGGCCACACATATTACTAAATTGTAGTATGTGTATAGTATCACGACTATAATAAACTCTCTCGTACATTGTATCAAGTCCCTGTGAGCAAAATATAGTTCCGTACTTAATTTACCTCTCATTCACCTCTACATATCTAAACTAGACCTGTCCAGTCTTTGAGTTGGTAAGGTTCAAATGTGACTTTAGGGGTGAGTGGGTTAAGTAGAAAATTCAACACAAAGATTTCTCGATAAGTGACAAGTTGTGATTCTGTATGGTTAACAATATATTAACAAAACAGGGACAGTTCGATAATTAAATTGCCTGTAATATTCTTGGCTGTGCTGAATTCATCCTCGGTGACCGGGTCCGAGGTGAAAAATCGCATTCACCTGGACCCGAGATTGTATTAAATAGGTATGTAGTTAATATCTGAAATCCAGCGTGACTATGAAATTGAATTCCGTCAGATGGGCAGGTGTGAGGCGTAAACTATTGTCATTTATTAAAACGATCGTTTGTTTGTACTACACTGAGTCCACCTTCCATCTGAATATAAATCAAACACAAAGGTCTTCAACAAACGGTTTTCATTGTTACTGGGTGTAAGAAAATACAGCTAACATAGGTAACATGCTATACTTTTACAGTTCAAGGAAAACTTATAAAATTTCATATATGAAAATAAAAACATAATTTGCAAATATATGTATATTAATGTTCCAAATATATAATTCACAGAAATTATTTTTACAGATATATAAAAAGGTATGAAACAGGTCGTGTTTGTTAAAAAATTGCATCAAGAATTTCACGAATTTATTACAGACGGATAATTCAGAAGGGTTCCGAAAAGAACAATTACGTTTTTTATTTACTTACAGTGTAGAAATATTTCAGCTGCTTACAAATTTCCCTCTGGATAGTTTGAAAAATTATCCCAGCATTTAATATCTCCTGGTCATTTAATATCTCCTGGTCATTTCAACAAAAATTCTAGTATTTAAATAGTGTAACGAAGAAAAAAAAAAAAAGATTGTAATGTAATTTGAGATCAACTTGCTATTTGCAATAACACGATAAATATTTCTCGCTAAATGTTACTAATTTGTATTAATATATTAACTTAGATTTTCATAAGTCGATGCTTGTTATAAAAGTTAATGCTTGTTTTAAAAGTTGATGTTTGTTTCTCTAACGCTAATCAATACGTGACTAATGTATGTACCGTTTCTTTATTTACAGATAATCCTGAATTCAATGCATAAATACCAACCGCGGTTCCACGTGGTATATGTGAATCCTAAATCCGAAGATTGCTCAAATACAGAAAACTTCAAGACGTATATATTTTCCGAGACCAAGTTTATGGCGGTAACAGCCTATCAAAACCATAGGGTGAGTTAATTAAAAATGTCAATTAAAATAGCGTCAAAACCAATTAATTCGTTGATTTTTCTGATACATTACACTTGAACCAAACATAGAAACGCAGTGTAAATTCTAAATCACTATTTATAATTTATTTACCGAATTTTACATTTAAGAATGTCAAAACTCTTTTTATAAATCGGGACAAAAACTTTGACGGGGTTATGTACAGTTTAAAACGGGGCAAAAATGAATTAAAATATTTCAGATTGATGCTTTTGATAAAACCGATGAGGTTTTAAATGATGCTGACAGCTCATGACATGTTGAATCATTTAGCTTGTTGGTAACATTCGTGTAAAACGATCTATTTATTTTTTCCAGATAACACAGCTCAAAATAGCTAGTAACCCGTTTGCCAAAGGTTTTCGTGACGTAGACCCTAACGAATGGTAAGCCGAAAAAATAAAAATACACAGTGTATACCAGCTTATTTTTGTTTTTGATGGATATAAATATGTATACAATGTACTTGGTTTTAGAATGACTACCTCGCTGAAGTTTTAAATAGATCCATAGTAGTAAAATGTAGATGCTGATAATCAAGCAAACACTTTGTACATTTATCTTTAAACCTACCCCTTACGGCTGTGATCAGATTCGACATCTAATTAAAGGACCTATGTTTATTTGTCATTGTTTGAATGTTTTCAAGTCTAATTAAGCGCTTGCAATATAATACGTTTTTATCAGTGAACTATCAAAAATTATCAATATGATAATAAAATATTTTCACTACAATGAAGATAAAAGAAATCTTATATATGATGACAATTTTGTAAGTAAACCCTTGCAGAAAGTAGCAGAACAGCTGTAGATTTGCGCTGGGCCTTGGTGTCCCGCGTGATGTCATTAGAACCTGACGTCAAATATTACGATGCTACCACCCGTAATTTTTTAGATGCAGCAATATTTTCATTGTTTTATTTTTGAAATGTTATAGACAGAAAAAATAATTGTTATAGACGTTATATACCGTGCGTATTTCAATCATACGGCAAAATATACCGATATTTTCACGAGTGCAAAATAACGTTATTCTGCCATACTAGTGAAATTTATACTGTATATACAACGAAACACCATTTAATATCCTTTGTGTATTTGATAGATAATAAGTTATGATATACAAAGAGTTACGGCTTGAAATAAAACGTGCGTTTCGGTAAAATTAAGGATAGATACAGATGACTACTGTTAGCCTTAGCAGGCCGTATGCGTCTTTCTGTCCCGAGTCCTAAACACATCCTAGATTGTATACCAATAGTCATGTATTCTGTTTATCTTGCGGCCCTTCAATTGTGCAAAAACAATGCAGAAGCCGGAATATGTTACTAGATTCAGATCTGATTTCTTGTTATGCACATGGTGCCAGTATGATGCAAATATAATCTAAACTGTAAAACCTGAGAAAAGTCAAGGGTAGAAACGCCATTTTCCGGTTTGATGTCAAGTTTGGTGCAAGGTTGAGGAACAAGTATACTTTCTAGCTTTTTGGGTAAAAAGATGTTCTAAGATAAATGGCTGTTGTTATGATATTTATTTTAGTCGAGTAAGCTATTTATTTATATAAACAAAAGGCGAGAATTGTATAGCCCTAATTTTCTGAGATGCAGAAAATCAACGAGAAATCTTACACAAAAACAGGTAATTAGGGCCAACACGTATATAATGTAGTTACAAAGGGAACTCAAGGCAGAACACACCACCGCTACTGATCGGTGACTGTATCCGGATCATAGTGTCACGTTTAAATGTACAAAGAAACACGACAATACATTTTTTTTAATAATCCTACAAACTCCAATTAATTTAAAGTCTTGGATGTATCGAAACTCTCAATTCCTTATGTTGTTTGCATTGTTAAAGTTACAGTATTATTTGTCAGACAGTAAATAGTTAGTCACGTGCTAAACAATGAGGCTGGTCCAGGTTTCACGAATGCTCCTTATCTACAAAGACTTCCTTTACTTAGGATTTTTCATTATTGAAGTTTTGAAATCAAGAAAAATTCTGAAAATATTGGAACTTTTCTTTACCTCAGTTATATTTTCCAATTAAACATCTTCAGCTAGGAAAAGTTTGTGACACAGAGGCCATGACAAAAATTCATAGAAACGTTCCCATGCTCAATCTCAGTTCCCTATACATTGTTGTTTAATTATCGAAATTTCGCTCTTTTCAATGATTTCGACGAATATTTGATGATATTTAAGCATAATAGCGTTTTATTTTCTGGACTTAGCGTACTGATTGTGCCGTATGCTTTCCTGCGACTCTAAAATAAAAATTGCTTCAGCGCAGAATTCTGGCCTGAGCATGATAATGGTTTCATGAAGATAGGCCTTGGTATTTGGCAAGTACTATGAGAAACACCCGTTTTTTGTGTGTCAAACGATGAATACTATTTTAATCTCTTGTGTAGTGGAACTGGTCTGGGTCGATCGTCGGCGACCAGGAAGCACAATTGGTAGAGCGTCTGTCTAGAGTTCGGTGGGTTCCGTGCATTTTTTTCATCTGCTGTTACACTTGCTAAGTATTGTTATTTTATTTTTGTAAATATGACATATAACTTACACCTTTTCTTTCCCTCGTCAGTATGGTGGACGTGATATCCCACTTGAACCCCTGCTCCCGTCCACGAAACCAACACCGTCCTAGTTCCTTGCATCTCGCCAATATCACCCGGAAACGAGGCTCTGACGACAAAGAAAAATGTAAGCTAAAACTGGAAGCCAAAGTGACGTCATATAGCTCAATCATTTACATCCTATTTCAATAATTTCACTCTATTCCATGAATTGAATAGAAGTATTAGGAAAAAGAAATACTTGATGCGGTATCATCAAATTGTGGTTTTGATCAGCGGATAAGATCTAACGTCAAGATATTATCGGAATCTGCATCCGATACCCTTTACAGAAATGTTCACTTATTTGTTCTCTCCTTATCTGTTGTTAATTGATCTGTACTTTACATTGACGTTCTATAACATCGTTTCATTTGTAGTGTCAGTGTCGCATTATTTATGTCTATAAGTACACATGTAAAGGTATAGGCGATATTGAAATTCTTACCGGTTGTGTAAAAATTCACAAGTTTATTATATTCATAAACAAAACAAAGTATTATCGCAAGCGAGGAAAATAGTTTTTCTGACAATGGTCCTGTCTTTTCTATTATTTCAGGTTCTTCCGAGTCGGACGATTCCACGTGTATGTCCCCAACTGGTGTAGTGAACCACGGTCTCTCATCCACGCCCCTCAGACTCCCCCCTCGGGGATCATATACGGACGCTTATAACTATGTTCCCTACTCTCACGAGACCTATATGATGACGTCAAAATCTCGTCCCTCGCCGTACACCCGAAGCATGGAATACCAGTCTTTCCATCACGCAAGGATGAAAGAAATATACCAGGGGACAACGTGTGGCTATAATTTCTGAAGTGTTCCTCGGTGAATTGTGTTCCCATGTTGTGTTCTGATGTGTTCCTGTATGTGTTCCACTGTTTACACATGTGTTCCTGTGTGTCAAGCAGACGTTTAAAATAAATACATTGGACATTTGTTGAGCCGGATTTCGAAATTCCGAAAATCTTGCTTTCTCAACGGAAACCTAATTTCATCATATGGACTAAAACGATCTTTTTTTAAAAATATTTTTTAAATAGGCGTCTGGACTTAAGCAATATAAGGTGTCTTTTTAGGGCTATTTTGCTTTTTCTGTCTTTGGATGTGTTTCGCGGCGAGGAAGAGATAAAAGCGCTGTTTTCTTCTTAAACGGCGCCTGGTCGTCGTGACAAAACGACAAAAAGCATGATTTACTTTGCTGAACGGCGTTTATCGCTTTTTTAGCCAAAAAGCGTCTTTCTAATTTACAAAATGGCGCTTTGTCGAGACAAAAGAAAAAGCGCCACTTTATAGTCTTTTTCGACTCGACGAAGTGCCGTTTATGAATAAAACAGGTTTTTTTTCTGTAACAAGCACCCTATTGTTAAAAAAACCACGGCGCTTTTTTACAAACTGAAAAGGCGAAAAAATCAGAACTGGCCCTAATCAGCCATCATAGAAACACGAATTTTTACTGCTTAATTAATCTTATTATTGTAAGCGAATTTTCCAGATTATCAGGTTGTGCTCTCGTTGGTCCACTCATCATCACGCTGATTAGCCGTACTTGATTTTCCTATATGAACTATAGTCAGATTTTTTTTAAAATTTTAATCCAAAGATAAACATGTACACATATTAAAAGTTTAAGTTTAATGTCTTTGATTGCAAATCATTACAAATGGACTGGGCACAAGTTATTACAACGTAGTATAGCCGTTTCTAAAATACATAACACTATTTAAGTTTAACCGTATACATAAATTAAAAGGTCTTAAGTATCGCTATTAATAATTCATACAGTGATATTAATCTGGTAGTATCTATCAGGATGTTCGACCAACAGTTCAAACATCTCGGGTAAACATTTCAGACATGTGATGTTTTCATTTAAAAAATTAAACCCTCGGAATAATTCGTTGAGATTAATATTCACAAACATATCAAATAATGTAGACTATTTTGTTTGTTCCGTTCATAGTTGAAAAGTTTAACGTTTTGAAGATTATATTGTACATATGATAAATGAACAGCAATTTTTATCACATATGGTAACATCCGATTCATAACACTTAAGTTAAAATATTTGTTTGAGAATAAACCCCTTTCCGAAAGAAGTGGCATGTTCCTAAAGTAGTCACATTGAAAGGTTCTGTTTGCATTGAAAAGGAAATTACAGGAGTTGCTATTTTCGACGATAGATATATTTCCATTGCCGAACTGAAGATACGATATGGATTGGGCTCAAGTTTAACCAATTTATCAATGCCCTCTCACAATTTAAATAAAATACAAAAAAAGGAGAAGAAACACTTACCCAAATATTAGGAAATAATCTGGATCTATAACGAGTATCAAAATCAGTTACAACCTGGTACTATCACGATTTGCAAAACAAAATCTTGTTGGTTTGATAAAGTTTGATTGCTTTATGTTTTAATTAAGGGAAAGCCGGATCACGAAAAATATATATTAGATATGTTCAGCAGTTCAATTTTTTGAACACGTGTTCCTTGACGTACACCTTTATGAGGATCACGTGTTACACATGCATCGGGACCATGTGCTCCTATGTACACAAGTGTATCGAAGACTACGTGTTCCTGTTCACACACGTGCATCGGGACCACGTGTTCCTATACACACATGTGTATCGGGACCACGTGTCCTTTGCACACACGTGTATCGGGTCCACGTGTTTCTGTTCACACACGTGTATCGGGACCACGTGTTCTTGTTCACACACGTGGATCGGGACCACGTGTTCTTGTTCACACACGTGTATCGGGACCACGTGTTCTTGTTCACACACGTGGATCGGGACCACGTGTTCTTGTTCACACACGTGTATCGGGACCACGTGTTCTTGTTCACACACGTGGATCGGGACCACGTGTTCTTGTTCACACACGTGTATCGGGACCACGTGTTCTTGTTCACACACGTGGATCGGGACCACGTGTTCTTGTTCACACACGTGTATCGGGACCACGTGTTCTTGTTCACACACGTGGATCGGGACCACGTGTTCTTGTTCACACACGTGTATCGGGACCACGTGTTCTTGTTCACACACGTGGATCGGGACCACGTGTTCTTGTTCACACACGTGTATCGGGACCACGTGTTCTTGTTCACACACGTGTATCGGGACCACGTGTTCCTGTTCACACACGTTCATCATAAACATGTGTTCCAGTTGTGTTGTATTTTCAACGAGTGTTTTATTTATGATTCACTACATGTTTTTCTTATATATTATAAAAATCCATTGATGTATATTAAAATGTTTTTATTTTACAACACTATTATATTTGTTGCATTTTTTAACAGTAAATGTTGGTTAGTCCAAACAGTTGGTAAGTCCGAAAACGTTGTTAGTCTGGACACTAAGTAAGTCTGAACACTTGCAATTGCTTAGTCCGAACACTAAGTTAATCTTAACACTTGATTAGTCCGTTGTTTAATAAGGTTCGTCACCTGCATTTTTTTAGATAACATATCCAGTCTTAGTTTGGAACTTACTTGTATCGCCGGGGCCCGATCATCAATCCACGGTTTGGAATTCTTCTTGGAATTTGATACGGTCGGTAAAACATTGGTGCATGTCACGACAGGGAAAATATTTTACACCTTTTGTGGCATTCGGGACACCTCGACTGATTCGGTCATCTTTGATGAAAGGGAACTGTAATCGGGGCGAGGTGTTTCGAATGACCCATGTTCGACAACGAAGACATCCGCCTCGAGGTCTGATCCGGAGGGACACTATGCGACCTTTGAACTCTGATCCTTGAATTCCCGCTTGATTGATATGTCCCTAGGGGCTTCATAGAAGTAGACCGAAAGTAAACAATCATCCTCCAACTCAGTGAACCGAAACGATTACTTTGGCCGCATGTACATTCGATACGTGTGCAATCCGATTTCAAAGACTGTTGACGAGGACCCGTCAATGATGGAGTCCCCTTCTCCCCTGGAGTGTACTCGGGTGTCAAACATCGGTAAAAAGGTGTTCCGAGTCACCGCCGTTCGAACGATTCTAATTTAGGGAAAATATTCTTACAGGTCAAAGTAGGATTAAAAATGTAAAGTAGAACAAGGGAACAGATTCACCTGGTCCTGGTGGACTTGAAAACAGGTTTAGTGTGTTCTATGAAAAGAGGATATTTTGGCCCGATCCTACTCTGCCCTGGAGGAGAAACGTCCTTAAATGACCTAAGCTGTTAATAGGACGTTAAACAAAATTAAACCAAACCTGGAGAGGAAGAGAGAACCTGTTGTTCTGGTCCTGAAGGGTGATAGACAACGACCAGACGAATTCAGACTATAAAAGTCTTGGCTGAATATATCTTAAAATGTTCAGTAAGGTAACTTAACTTTAAGAATATTTTATTGACAATTAAACTGAACAAGAGATTGGACACAAGTACGTACACTTTATCACAGCCTTCTCCCATATGCAATGACAATAGGTATAAACATTAAGTAGATATATGCAATATTCGCACAGACACAAATACACAACATAAAAAACAACGTTCAAAATGTATTGCTGGATTTGATGAGGTGATGTACATGTCTAAAAACGTTGAGTTAAGGTCCTCCGAAAGATCTGAACTGCCAAACAAGTAAGGTAACGCTTCATAAGAAGTTAATTTATTATAATATTCACAATATTCGCAGATTATCACCTTACATGACGGATAACGACGTTGAAATAAACCATGACTTATTTATTCAAAATACAAATTGTTGGTGTGTGTTTTATTAAAAGATTTTAAGCTATGATTTCCAAATGTGCGATACAGTATGTACACTAGAATGTTCTACATAACCTTTGCTGTTAATATAATTTTAAACCCAATAACACCAATCAAAGTCTACATAAACACTACAAATCATACATACCATGTTTAACACGTTTTAGTCATGAAATATCACAAATAATCCATTTGATAAGAACGTATTTTTTTAGCATAGTGGTCAACCAGACGCTTGATCACTTTGTAATTCCCTGTTCGGCGTAGCTTGCACAGAAAACAAGAGTCTGGTTGAACGAGACTACAGTGAAGCAGGGATGATATATTTTCATAAGTGAAGACGTCACTTTTAATATTGTCCAATCAGAACAGTAGATCTTCTATTCACTGCATTGATATTGAAGCAACATCAGAATAAGTGGTGGGTATGGTTCACCTCTGTTTTATACATTAAGGTATTTACATTACAACACAATTGATATCAGTTTTGATTTGAAATCTTATAAGATAATAGCAGAAAACGGTTTTGTTTTCGAGCGTGACGCCATTTGAAGCTGGCGTAAAACATTGCGCATATAATTCCTGCATATTTCTGATGTAGTTGACGCTTTCCCGTTGAATGCATATATAAACGTATATATTTATATTACTCAAAATGACAAAAATGGAACTTAAAAGTATATAAAGAAAACAACGGGAACTGCGAGGAAACCGAAAAGATTAGACATGACAAACCTACACAAGCATTGTAGAGATACTGAATGTTTCGAAAAGAGATTTGAGATCTTTTTTGTTTCGTGACATGCTATGCATTGGGACTGGTCTTCGCTTTTCAATAAATAAGAAAGGGTTATGTTAGGACAACCCCGTCTCGGCGGTTTTCTCTATAGCTTGGATACCATCCACCGATTTCAAGGTTTACACAGCTTAATGTGTTGTCTACGCATTGATTCCAAGTATTTTGCCACTTTGACCTTACATAATTTGTTACAAAGAAACGAAATTAAAAACAATGCGCACAGAAACATTTCTTTACCACACGTGACACCAATTATCCAATCATAATCATGGAAACCAAGACATGACGTAAAACCCCGACGCCTGGCGGCTAGACGGGAATGTTAGTTCGGACCACTCGTGTCCATAAACATTACAATGAATTACACAAAGGAGATTTAAAATATTATAAATTATTCCTGGACATGGATTATCAACTGTCTGGACGAAAGGAGTTACAGCTGTGTTGTCATGTCGGTCATAAAACACTCAAATGGATGTTCCTAAACCTAATTGTGTACAATTACTGAATGAGACGGCTATAGACGCGTCATAGCTTGTCCCGTAGACAACTACAGGGTGGGATGGAGTGATGTAAGATTTATAGAATCTCATCTACCAATCACCAGGGACACGGTTGTTTACTTAAGCGTCCTTTTGACTACCACGTATAAACATTCACAAGATCCATCACGAAACACGACACGGTAAAATTCCCATATTGGAAAATACTTATCGCTTGGTATCACTGAAGCAAACGGGTTGAACACAATATATTAAACATTACATACATGTTTTCCTCAATACATGTATTGGTCACAATGAATCTAATTTTACTTTTACAAAACACGAAACAAATAAGAAAATTCCCGAAAACTTGCGGTACAGTATCAAAATACTTGTATCGCCAGTGCCAACCGTACGAATAATCTCGGAACAGCCTAACGTCACACAAATGTTTGCGTTTTACGATGGTCTCATTACTTTTTTTATGAAATTGCGGTTGTCTCATTATTCGCGGCGGAAGGAATACCTTTAAAATGATTCTGATCTGTCCAAGGGTGTTCATAGCACTATGGTCGCAATTTCTCTTGGTTCTTCTTATTTAGGGACATGCAAGGCAGTGGTAATATATAATTAATACCATAAATACTCTAAAAAGAAAACAACAACTGAGCAACGCATAAAAGGGGGTATTTCAATTACTATAAATTCAAGTTATGCGTTGGATTTGATATTTATTTCTACTTTCAAATTATAGTTATGGTGATTTATTGATGTTAACACTAAGATCCAGATTTAAAAAATATTTTCTTGCTTTTCACAGCAACGGCTTTGAGCACTAATTACATCTTATTGAAACTTTTTCGCTACAGTTTAACAAATATAATTTAACTAGGATTCCAAATGGCCGATCATCAATAATTCAATCACATTAATGAACACGCTCATCTACACTTAACACTCTAATCATACACACGCTCACTGAGTATCCAGCTAAATATCAGTGCCTTCGAATCCAATGCTTGTTGAAACATATATGGCCGGTTTATTTGGTGTCAATTGGTCTCTTTGTTGGTCTGTCTCTCTAAGACTAAATATTATTTCATATTACGTGCCAAATTATGAATCCGCGTTGCGTCAATAAATCTTTTTATTATAAATTATGTTTTTCACACCTCCTGAATGGCTGGAACTTTTTCATCTGATTCCCGATAAAAGATGACTTCGTTCTCGGTCATTATTATTTCTAAGGTTGTACATGTACCGACCTCATCATATAGCTATACTTGTAATATTGTGATTTGTCTGAAGGATGTCGATCAATTATTCACCTCTCTTTTCTTCTGTCGACTTTAAATGAATGCAGTCCAAACAAATAAATATGTATTCATATATAAACACCAATGATGATTTTTCTTTATAAGAACACTGGTGTTTTACATCAATTCCTATTTGTATATTTATAAAAGTATATACCTAGGCTATAAACGATAATCGTGTTTAAAATGCCGTTTGTCTGGTTCGGTATAATCTCGTATATCGTTCAAGAGAAGTTTCATTTAAATCACTGATAAGGTTTTACGTTTCAAAGAATTGTAATTTTGTGTGGAACTGATAAGCGTTCGTATATATTTGGTTTCGTTAGATTTTTGTTTATTTTTCATGTAATAAATTAAAAATCTTGTCAATGAGTAATTTGTATTTACATTTTAAGGCGCCCATAACACACACTTTTCCTTCACAGATAAGAAAATACACGGTTGCGATTAGCACACTAGTTCTACTATCAGCCGGAATCACAGAGTAGGGTACGGCTTTTTATTTACCAAACACAAATTACATCCGCTATCACCGACATAATCTCGGGTTAACTCGTATGACGTGGTTTGCGTACCACCATGGAAACGTGGAGACTAAGGAGATGTTTCAATGTGTTTTTTCAGAGCTGTATACATCGCCAATCTATTATGATAGGGTATTTATGTTGAAAAAAATATTCTTTCGCTTCCAAAAACGGATGACAAATGTCTTTTAAGGGTGAAGGTCACGTATATGATAAACTGTTCCTGGTACAAGCCAAAGTCGGTCTCGGTCCTACCAGCTTAACTTTGACATCCTGTTGAAGTAATTCACTTCCTGTTGTGAAATTCGTTTTTAAAATTGGCGTCGAAAGATTGCAGATTAGTTTCAAAAGTATCAAATAAATCTAAATATCATAAATTATTCAATAAATTTCCATAAATTTTCTATTTCTCGCGTTTCGGTTATTTTTGGATTAAGCCTAACGTGCTAGGAGAAGGATGCGCGTGACATTTGTAGCTTTACTCGCACTTTTTGGCAGAAGTTCCGATCGTGATAGGGTCGCGCTGGTCGCTTCCTCTCACAAATTAACACAATGTATAAACAGAAGACGTGAAACATAAACAATCAGGCCGACATTGGCTGCTTGGATCAGCTCGAGAGGAGGTGAAGAATGTGATATTACGACCCCGGGTTCCCCAACAGATGCAAGATGTCCAGACAAGATTTTCAGATAAGAAGTTCTTCTATATGTTTTCCGGAGTGTATCTATTTCAGCATTTTACACCTTCATCAAATTTTAAGACACATTTTGCCAAAACATACACCACACCTGTTGTGGAAATTAGTTTTCTAGAGTTTCAGATTCTTTCTCATATGTCTGTCGTTATCCGAACTATTTTGTTAAAGGTTGATGAAACAATATCAGATATCATTGTTTTTCATTTTCTCAGTATACGTTCAATCCTTAATGATGAACTGAGTAGTTTTGTTGAACTTCGCCGCAAATGTGATCTTATAGTTATTTCAATGCAAATATTTTATATTGATAAACCTGTGCAAATTTTTGTGTGTATTCGCTCTTGAAACAACATTTGAAGCAAACAGGACGATACCAGAAGGCCGTTGAGTATGTTTTCACCGCCTACACGTGCGGTTAGAACTCGAATCCGTTGACACGTGCGTCGTTTAGCCGTCATGTACGTGATGTAGTAGGTGCAATTTTCGACCAAATGTTTATACTATTGTTTCTGTTTCGATGAGAAGTGAAGATTTCTCTGAAAACACATGATTTATAACAAATGTGTGTGTAAGTGTGTTATAACAGTGTCTGTATATAGAAACTCTGCAACGTATATATAGAGCTTCGTCAGTGTCGTATAGCCTAAAACAGTGTCGTTTATCATATAACAGTGTCGTATAACATATAACAGTGTATTATAACATATAACAGTGTCTTATGACATTTAACAAATAACAGTGTTTTATAACCTAGAAAAGTTTCGTATAGCCTATAACAGCGTCGTATAACCTATTACAGTGTCGTATAACCTATATCAGTGTCGTATAGCCTATATCAGTGTCGTATAGCCTATATCAGTGTCGTATAACCTATATCAGTGTCGTATAGCCTATAACAGTGACGTATAACCTATTACGGTGTCGTATAACCTATATCAGTGTCGTATAACCTCTATAAGTGTCGTATAACCTATAACAGTGTCGTATAGCCTATATCAGTGTCGCATGGCCTATATCAGTGTCGTATAACCTATATCAGTGTCGTATAGCCTATAACAGTGTCGTATAGCCTATATCAGTATCGTATAACCTATATCAGTGTCGTATAACCTATAACAGTGTCGTATAGCCTTTACAAGTGTCGTATAACCTATAACAGTGTCGTATAGCCTATATCAGTGTCGTTTTATCTATAACAGTCTCGTATAGCCTAGGGATATTATGTAATATGATACATAAACATATTTTTAGTTGATGAAGGAACTTTGAGCGTTAAAAACCCGCTGCCAACAAACCTTACATTGATCATTCGAGATGGTAGTTTCCAGATCCCCGTACTTCGAATTCGTGAAGGTACGTGAAGTTTCTAGATCCCCGTAAAATCATGCCGATATGCTCGTTATCCTTACTGGTATTTTGGTCGATACTTTTAAATTTCAACATAAAAAGGAAGCATCTACGCTACTGAAAGAAAACGTACAGCGTTGTGTTTTGTCTGATTTGATTCGAAGTTAACATATCATTCAGGTTTGAAATTATTCAAGACTTGCAAGTTGAGTAAAACGAGACAGATTTATATTATGGCTATTGTCCAGTTTACCAATTGGCAAATCTGATGTTTGTGTTAGTTAAATTAATTTGTCAAACTGGGTTCCATCTGAATCATTTCGGATGCCTGTGTGAGCCTGTGGTAGTCTGTTTCCTCAAGAGATATTGTCAAAGTCTCGGCTCGTTCCGGAGTTGATATGTATCTGATATAGTTAGCATTTACGAAAGCCAGAGGATGGTGGCTGTCACAGAGTACGGCAAGCTTCACATTCTATTACAATTCTTTGTCAAATTGTGAAAGGTTTAATCTCAATTCCGGAATGCATTTATCCCGTGCATCTCTCGTGATTGACACGTGCGAATGAAGCTCGTGCATCGCGTACCGTTCCACATAGCACGTACGTATCTATCCCGGGAATGGTCTCGTTTCATCTGCGAGATAACACGAGAATTCGGACTGATAAGGCGAGTATTCTCCACTGGACGCGATAGAGTTTAATCGTTTTTGAAATGGAGGTGAAAATTGTGTGAAGACGTGAACTTTCCTCGGCTGTCCGCAGGGACTATGTCTGAAGGGTCTGGACTATTTAAATGTTGATGGTTATAACATACATTTCCGTATCAGAAAGACTAATGTTGTCTCTACAGCCATAATAAAAGATTGATGTCTATCAATACCATATACATGTATATTTATTTAGCTAAGTATGTAAGGCAGGAATTCACAAAAGGACTTGGAGTGACACAGGAGAAAGGCAAATGCGGCACGGAATGTGATTGAACTTTAGAAAAGCAGAAGGACATGTATGTATAGATTAGTTATACTGCTTACGCCGACTTGATTGGGAAAATCACGCACGCGATCTCAAGTAAACTCTCCGAATACATATTTAAAAACTATACGTTGGTGTCCCTAATCCTATCATTACCTCTTTTGCTGTTACCCATCTTTAACATCTTATATATATATACATATATGAATTGTATTAGGTTATTACGTGACTCATTAATTTTGTATATATATTTTCTGTTACGGAAAGGACGTAAGTAAGTTGCAATAACTTTTGTCCAATCCATTTGTCTTTTGTTGCAATAAAATTGATTTAAACTAAACTATATTTATTCAAACACAAGTTGTTGCTACTAGAGATAAAAAAAAAATAAAAAAATAAAGAAACATAAATTCCAAAGATGGAACAATGCCCGAGATACTGATTATTTTCTTAAATGAAAAAATAAATAAAATAGTTATATGTAATTGAATAATTCTTGGTTCTCTTCAGTTGGATAAAAACCTCGAAACCTATATAGACACAGTCATCATGGCCGCTAAATTATAAATCATTCGTACAAAGCATTTCAGATGAAATAGCATCTAGTAGCTGGGTTTATTTAGTAAGAACGATTAGCGCTAGCGTCTTTCCACACACACAACATATGTGTTTAAAAAATATACAAATGGTTGTAAAAATTAGAAATGTCTTTGGTTTGGTTGATTTTGATGGCATTCAGGACTTGCGTCCACGTGTGCGATATATGCGTGGGTGCTGAAGGCGGGATGTTGGCGTATCGGCTTTTTTGCGATAGCGCGGATATGATGTCGATCTTAAAGTGCTATTTCACTGAAACACAGTATTCCATCCGGTCACATTATACTGTTAACTAGGTATTTCGCCCTGAAGGCTGACCGTTCAGCAGGAGATAACGTCTTTCATTTAAATAAAAGTCCCGTGGCTGTTATTGTATATTGCGAATCATCACAAAGCTCCCACAAGAACAGAAACAAAACCAAAAAGTAAACAAAAATTACACCATAAATTGTTGACAAATTAGACTTTTCTGTTATACAAATTAAATGAAACATTTTGGCATAAATTTGTAATAGAAATCTTATGTAAATGTAACAATGTGTACTGAAAATATATCCGGTCAGTCGATTAAGGCGATACTTTATAATTCACGTTTGTGTCTACTTTAAGAACGATACTTCAAATGTGTTTGCAAGACGATTTGATCACGTTATAACGATACAACATGTTGTCAAGGAAAATGACCGGATGTTCTTCGCAGCACGTGACATGTCATCTGCTGTAAATGTAAAATATATCACAAAGCGACGCGACACCAATCGTTAATTTGCCGTCTAATAATTTTGAACTTGTTCCTAATTACCACTGCATTGTCAACTTAACTAGAAAATTTTATAAAGAAAAAATAAATACATTAAACAAGTATTTTTGGGTATATTTTATAGATTATATTTTGATATGCATAATAAAATTACATTACTAAAAATGAACGCTTCATAAATAAAACAACCCAATCTCTTTATGATTATTTCCACATCTTTTTCGCTCCGCGTGAAGCTGTTAAGGCGTTGACGGTGTCCATCATCGCCGTGACCAGTTCATTAAAGCCAATGGATAGACGTTTATCACCGCTGAACCTGCTATCATAAACACACGCACTGACCCCATAGTTGTAGATCTAAGGGGAGATAATTGATGTTAATTAGAAGAAACAGTAGCTTGTGTACAAACACACCGGTGTCTGGAGAGTGTCACAAGGGGAAATAATCTGTGTATATTCTTTGTCTTAACGGATAAGCTAATTAAACGCTCGTCTTGGTCAGGGTATGGCAGTGTCTCTCGAGGGACAATCATATGATTGGCTTGACCACTGTACGGTCATCGTCCATTTGTTCAAAGCCAACAAGCTTAACGACAGACCGGTACAAGACTTCACTTAAAGCGTTTTATGCATTTATTTAAATTCAAACTGTATTACACGTGTACACAGATTCAAATTATTCATCCTATAGGACAAAAAAAATCAAAAAAAATCGTTGCAAATCTTTTTTACATTAAAAGTCTTAATGATAGAAATGTTTATTATTAAGCTTACTAGACTAACACGTATCTATTTACTAGTTCCACACACTTACACAAAGGCTGTTTGTTTGATAAGATATACCACGAGTATCTGGTCCCTCCATCATCACGTGAGACTATAGATAGTATAGACATTGTACTGTGATCAGAAATGAAGTTTTCTTTGTAAGTTACCATTAATTAAAATATACCTGATAAAGTAGTAGCAGAGATCCATTTATTGCCTTTCGTCAGTTGGAGTTTTTAGAGGAGTTGGAGTCGTATTTATCCATAAATATTTTATATTATATTTATTCATTTTTATCTATTATATGTTAGATATTAAAAGTTTTTTGAATTTTAATTATCATTTATTTATTCATTACACTCATTCGATCGCTTATTATTTCATTCATTTTTCACTGATTCCTTCTTTCTTTCCACTGACTTGTTCGTTCGTTCATTGATTCAATACTTGCCGTCATTTGTTTTTCGTTTGTTAATTAATTAATTTATTTATTCTTCGATTCACCCTTTCATTCATTCTTTCATTTATTTATTAATCCATTCATTCGTTATTTAATTTGGACAAATTTATTCTTGTAAATAGTTACACATCTGTATTTGTGTCAAACATTTTAAAATTATTTAGTATAAACAAGTAATATTGACCATGGACTCACATGGAACTAAAAAATGAAGAAAATTAACACCTACGCCTATGCTATATTTGCAATCCTTTTGTCTCTCCACCTTCTTGTTTGGCAGTGTCTTCCCAAGTTTTCTGTCCTCATTAAAGTAACTTTAAATTGTTGGCTGAAAGTTAAACCCCGAAGAAGGACAAACTAAAAAACGGTTCATTTTCAATTAATTTAGAGTTTATTTTAAATTTCTTTTTTTATTCATTTCAAATGGCACATCATCATCATCATCATCATCATCATCATCATCATCATCATCATCATCGTCATCATCGTCCTCATCATCATCATCGTCCTCATCATCATCATCATCATCATCATCATCATCATCATCATCATCATCATCATCATCATCATCATCATCATCATCATCATCATCATCGTC